>NW_010137951.1:287-28605 GCF_000699245.1 Pterocles gutturalis
CAAGACAAAAACACGATTGGAGGTGTGGGCAGCCAAAATTTCCTCCGCAACTTGGTGACAAGCAATAGGAGTCAGGATTAGGGTGAGTTCTCTCCAGCCAAGAAACCGCCCGTGGGATTGGTGTTGGGAGGTGTGGCTCACATAGGCTTGTGGTGCTGCGGCTGTGGGCTGGAGGAGCAGGGAACAAGTGTCCCCACGCTTTCTGCATGCTACGTTGTGACCTTTGCAGCTGCAGGAGGTGTGCAAATGTGCATGCTTTTTTGGAAGGTTGAAGTGCTTTTATTGGATCCTTGCTATTTTCTCTGCTATGGGTTTTAGCATTCCTAAGGGTGTTCACTACGCTAAATTTAGATGGGGGACAAGTGGAACACCCAGAATGTCTCAGAAGAAGAGGTAATGGAGACTCGGGACTCAAGATCTTTGGTTTCTTTGTAGCCACAGGTGGTTAACCAAATACAGTTGCTGCTTGGTAAGTGTTCTGTCCTAAAGTATATGAAATCAGTTAGTGGTGTTCTTTGAGTTAATACTGGACACATGTCCACATAACAGTAAACACCGGCTCTCACTTCAGCAATTGTGAGTGGACTGCATGAATAAAGTCTTCTTGCACCTCTGTGGATTGTCTTAGTAGCATAGTGTAAAAGGGGTTTGGGCACTCTGCACTGCTGGTTACCACACAGTACTGACTCCAAATGGGGTCTGCAAAGAAATCCTGGAAACTGCTATGGAAGTCAAACAAAATAATTCTCACTGCAGCGGAACACCCATTGCTGTGAACCCTGACAGTGGCTCTTTCAAGTTAACAAAGCTTACTGGCAAAAAAGAGAATCTCTCTTTTGCCTTTGACTCTTGTAACAGAAACTGCAGTTATGCCTGGTTTTTCATGTTTAGTTTATATAGTGTATCTGCTCTTGAATGCCAAAAAACCCATTACATGTTAAAAGTGCTGGAAGGGTTACAGTTTGCTTCAGTGATGATAGCCTGGAAAATATTTATAAAATAGTCTTATACTGGGGCATTCTTCCAGGAAACTGCAGTATTCAATGTTCTGTTGCCATTTTCATAGTTTGGATCAACAAGTGTGCCACCTAAGTGGCAACTGCCCGGGAGATTGTCCTTTCTGTGAAAGTGAGGCTGGGAAACAATTTTTCCACAGCTAAAGGTAATGACAGCATGTGGCCTTCATTAGCTGTGTTTTGGGAGAAGGTCTACTTTCTTGCTCTGAGGTCATGTTATACTAGATTAAGGGTAGTTTTCACTTTAATTCAAGTTCTTAAAGTGGTGTTAGATAAATTTTTGTTACGAATACACACTGACAGTATATTTTTGCTAGATGCTTAAGTGATAGGAGTATGGTAAATTATGAAGTTTCATGTAACAGTGCTCTTAAACTTTAGGGCACAAAGTTTTTCTGTTTTCTATTCTGATTTCTGGTTGAGTTCAAAGTAAACTCCTTCATCTCTCCTTTATCTGTTCTGGACTCTGTTACATCTCATACCTTGGCTTTACTCTGAGATGTAGTTCAAAATGTTGATGTCAGTGGGGCTGTCATGCCTTCAGACATCACGTCAATGCAAAGGAGGAGAAGTAGAAGGGGAAAGAGCAACTCACTCTAGATGATTTAAATGGAAGTTTGGTTAAGACTGCAGTTCTGTGTGATGGGTTGAAGCAAAAGTAAACTCTTACATTTGCTAGAACTGTCTGGAAAATGTGATGTTTCTGCAGGTTGATTTTAGTAAATGCTGTCATGTTCTTCATGTGCTGAAAGGGCAGAAAGCATACTAAAGCTTTCTGGTTCTGGAGGAGTTAATCATCTCCATGGAAACTGATGGCAGTGTACTAGTGCAGTGTTTAGACAGACTAAACTACACGCTGGGTTATAAAACACATTGTGGGGAAGAAAGGGACTTGGCAGCAGATTTTTATCGCTCTTGAAACTCCTGAAAAAATACCAGCTCAAAAGGGAGGAGTCAGTGCAGTAAGGGCTGGAGCAAAAGAGCTTTTAAAAATAGCTCTTAAAACAATACAAGAAATTAACTAGCTAGGTGGCAGCCTAGGAGAGGCTTTTCATCTTCAGAAGTACTGAATGTTGAAGGAGAAAACTTTTTGTTTAGGAGTGCAATGCAAACTCTTATTGGTGGTCTTTCATGCCTAGCCAGTGAAGTCCTACTTTCAAGTTTATTCTCTTCTCCTTTAATCTGATCTCACTAGACATTTAATTTTGGTCTTCCAGTGGTTCAGTTCTGGTACAGCATCCCAACTCTGCAGTCATTAGAAAGTTTTAATCTTTACAGAAACAGATGCTCAAATAAACCCATTGGAAGCAGCATTATTTCAGTATGTACATCCTTTGAAATTGAAGGTTGTGGTCTTCTAAAGGAAGCTTGAACTCCATACACAACAATATTTTTTTTTCTTTATTAAAAAAAGGAGGGGGGGGGGGGGAGCTGCAGACACATGGGGGGGGGGGACCTACTGCCAGACTGGTCGCAAGGGATCTTTTTCACTCAGACTAAGTGTTCCAGCATGATGAATGGAGCAGAAGTGAAGAGGTGTGTCTCATCTGGCCCTCTGAGGTCAATCAATAATAAAATTGCTGTTTTAACTCTTGGCTTGCGTTCTGTAACTGGATCGATAAGTGCCAGAACAGGCAGTACAATAATTAGACAAACATCAAGACAAACAGCAACTGCTATGACTTGCCATCTGAACTTTGCTTCCTCCACTGCTGCCCCCTGCTTATGACCCCTTCCAGATGTGAATATTTTTCTTTTGTTTGAATTGGAGAGTTTTTGAAAGAACAGACACCAGGCATGCTTTGTTCCATTGTGACAAAGCTGTGACATTTCCAGCTGGACATAGCTGACATGAACAGGGCTTGTTTGTCCTTTTTTTGCAGGAGCAGCAGGAACTTCTGAGCTTGGCTGCTGAATGTTGCGTTCACAGGTTTGGAAAAACACCTCCTGCCTGGCCCCTTCTGCCCCACCTCCCCTTCAGAAGAGAAAAAAAGAGAAAAATATGTGAAATTGCAGGCTGGATTTTGACAAACCAGTCTGCAAGCACTTTGTCCACTCCACACCTATCTCGCTTTCATATGCTTTTCATGTATTTGCATATACTTCAGAAAAGAGCTATGGCACTACTAGCTGTCTCTTACCTAAGTTCAAAGGAACTTGAGATAACATTCCTTTCTATAGTTTGTGTTGGGGGAAGAACTACCCATTTCAGCAAGGATGCCAGTAGGTAGTGCCCCTCTCTGTTCTAAATAGTCTCACTCTTGGTGACGAAGTTGGCAAGCTTTGGGGAGATGAAGGTAAGCTCTTAGAGTCTCTTGGTGCTAAGGAAGCCATTCATTCCTTCATCGTGCCATACCTGTAGCACTGAGTTCACAACACCCACAAGTGGCTTGCCTCCTTTGAACTGAGAATGTGGCATGAGAAGAGCAAGAAACAGCAAAGAAGGCGGAAGCTCATGAATTTGTTTGGCCCAAAGTCTAAGCACCTAATTGAAAACCTGCCCTTTTTCTTTCCTGGTTTTCTTGAACTGATCATTCCACCTTCTCACTAATAAGCTAAAAGGGATATGCAGAACAACTTGATCACACATGAGATTTTGAACATACATTCTTTGCCTTGACAAAGACTCTGTAGTGAGGTTACATGTGCTGTCTTATCCTTTAAGGCAGACAAGTAAGTTCTGCTAAATTAATGTAAAAGTTAAAATAAACCAGCTCTAATTAATTATTATACCAGTCTTTTGAGCTGAGATTAATTTAAGACAAATTTTTGGTTTACATGTCATGATAACAGTTACAGAGGTATTGTATCCACTTTGGAATCAGACTTTTGTTGAGGAAGTAATGATATGGTTTCATTTTTAGACTTAACTTCCCTTCAAGGCATTTTAGAATCAGGAAATCTGAGAAGCATCCTGTAAAGCTTAAAAAAAAAAGTACTGTGAATTCCATTTTACATGGGAAGAAATTGAGGAGATTTGTTTAACTTTTATGGAATTCCAATGTCAGTGGTAAAAACTGTGGTGAAAAAGGGTATTCCTTCTGCCGGGTCTTGTCTTCTGACAGAAAGATGGCTGTTCTAAACTGAAATAGCACAGTAGAGATCACCTTTTGGGATCTGCAGTTTGTCACTTCTCCAAATGTACTTAGTAAAAAAATGTGGTGGAAATTAGTATTTGGAATATGTAGGGCAGAATGTTATATAAGGCTCCTTTGGTGTCTTGTTACTGTTGCATCTGCTTACTCCAGATTTCCTGCAGGAAGAAACTCCAGGAAGACCTCTGAGCCAGTGGAGAGACAGATGTTCTAACCCTGAGTCTTAGAGCTCCTTGCTTTATGTAGACATTTCTTTCATTTGTATTTTCACTGATTTTCCACCTGTTCTTGAGAACTCTCTATCTGCCAGCGGCTCCTCTGTTGTTTCTGGGAAGAAGTGGGCTGTTGGGAACATAGTTCTATACTGCCATATGCAGTAGTAGTGTTTTTTAGCTTAGCAGAAGTTTTCATGTGGCATGGGAAAGGGTCTACTTTGTTCATGTCTCTTATTTAGGATGAGCAGATTTGGTTGTTTTACCATAGAAGTGGCCCAAAGTGATACATTCATTCTCAGCTTCATCAGTGGACTTCACACTAAATACAGTCAGTCCTGGTCTTTCAGAGACTCTTTGATACAGCAACTGGATTGGCATCTGATGAAATCGATCTCTGTATTCATGCATCATCTCACTGACAGTCATGCAGGGTGGGACCAAGAATCTTTAGTAGGCGTACTTCAGCGAGTCACCTTGGCTTTAATTGAATGTTAAAGCTATTAAGCTGAAAACGTTTTTTTTTTTTTTTTTGATGTAATAATGTTGTCTGAGGTCATATTGCTCCTATGTAGCCCAACCAAGCATGCGTCACTGAAGAAAGGAGGCCATTTGGTCTGGGCAGGAGGTCTTGTTATTAAATTAAACTTCTACCGGATGCTCTCTGGAAGTTCATAAGAGCTAGTAAACCTGATAGGACAGCGTGGTTTGAGTTAGCAGGCAAGGCCAGGCATGCTGTGCTTGCTGGCTCTGAACCAGATGAGCTGAAGGACTAATTTCAGTCCTAATAATGTCTGGAGTGCCTGTGGTTGAGTTTCCTTTTAGTGATGAGATTTATTTTTTTGGTTCAAGATGAGTTGGCTTTTGCTTATATATGCTCCTTATTACACTAGACTTTCAGGGTGTGATTCTGTTTTTTACATTACATTTTAAATTGGAAGGAAC
Source organism: Pterocles gutturalis (assembly GCF_000699245.1). Classification (NCBI taxonomy): domain Eukaryota; kingdom Metazoa; phylum Chordata; class Aves; order Pterocliformes; family Pteroclidae; genus Pterocles; species Pterocles gutturalis. The sequence continues at coordinate 5,556 of NW_010137951.1, forward strand.
TTAAATGATACTGGTGAAATGATGGTAGTGTAAAAGACAAGAGGGGAAAATTTGGCCTTCAAGCACCAACTAGTTAAGCAGATGCAGAGTTCATTAAACTTAAAGGCCTATGTAGCTCATTAAACCTCTGAAGAACCCCCATATGTGACACTTGAAATTTTACTGGTGTATTTTTAATGGACTGTTACTGCTCTTTAAGCTAACTACACCTTACATAGACTTCTCTGAGACAAGGTTGATGAGGGCAGGTGACTATATTTGGAGCTGTTGCAAGACTGTCTTAACCTTTTCTCAGTTTTGTGGCTCTGAACACTTGTTGCACATAGCAGAGGTGAAGGTCAGCCTCGTTGGTAACCCTCTGTGTTTAAGCACTTTGGGCGCTGAGGAGGAAGGCACACTGCTGGGGTTTTATTAAAACCCAGAGCTCTCCCTCTAAAGCAGATACCTGGAAGAGCACACCAAAATTATCAGTGCTCGGCCCACCGGTATCTCTCCTACCAGGGTTATTTGCCCGTAGTGTGCTAGGTCCTTCTTTAAAACCAGGGTTAAACTGTGTTTGCTTTGGAATAACTTGAGAAAAGAATCTTAACCAGTAAATTTCAAATTTCTGCTGTTTGCAAGTACAAGGCTGGTGCTGGGCATGAGGTAAATGAGACCAAGGTGGGTTAAATGGATTTATACCCTATTAATGCTAGATCTAAAATCTGTCCCAGTTATCAATATGGAAAGGAAATACTGGGCCAGACTCCTAACTTGTGTAAAGCAGGTGCAGTGCTACTGGTCTCAGCAGTATTTTACCATTCTGTATCAGAGTTGGATTTGACTTGATGGTTTCACATTTCTAAGAGGAATGTTAAAAACACTAAAACTATCCTTAAAAAAAGTTAACCTTCAACTGTAATGTGAAGTAGTTCCCTTAAGTGACCAGAGTGAAGATTTAGTGCATTAACTGACAATGTCTAATAACATAAAAATGCAAGTAGTTTTACACAACCCTGATTATTTTATTTATTCAAAGTTTCTGCCAGCTAGAAAAGATTCTGGGAGTCTTTTGGAAACAAGATAGAAGTCTCTTGAGTTGCGTGCTGGTAGAATAAATGTTGACTATGAATAGTCCAAATTCCTGCTAGTGTTTATATAAGACCTTTCCAAAGGGAAATTTCAGCCCTTAGAAACAGTATACAGACAATAAAACTCAAGGTAGATAGGAGAGAGATGCATATGCAAAAAATAACATCAAATCTCATCAAACATCAGCAACGCTTTGCCTGAGATGTAGAATTTTATTTTTATTGTAGGAAGAAATGAGGTGATTTCAGTCACTCCTGAGACTGAAATGCGCCAGGAACCAGCAGAGAGCCGTGCTTGAGGAGGATGTTGGGGAGGATGTCCCATTGTTAACTTGGGGATAAGGTCTTGGGTTGTCCTAGTGGGGAACTAGTAGTCTGTGGCAGTGGGCTCAGCTCTGAAAACTTCTGTCTTTGTTTCAGGTGGGGGAAGAGGATGTTCACAGCAATAATCTCAGTGGGAAGATTGTAATGGAAGAAGGTATTTAGGAGCACTAGGAGTGGAAAAGGCCCTTCAAAGACTAGTCTTGAAGTGTAAGGAGGAGAAAAGGATTACTGGAGAAGGGAGAGATGTTGTATGGAAGCATTGATGAAGAACTAGATACAGGCTGCTTCTGTATCTAAGAAGAATTGTTAGCTGTGACCCATGGTAGGCCACCCCAACTGAAACTGTGGGACATGCCCAAGGTGGATCCAATCCATCCAGGAGAGTGAATGGGTACTGTGTCTTCAGGGACCACATAGGTAGGAGAACTCACATAAAACAATCCAATGCTCTGCTAATTGATCTCTTAACAGCCTGTGGCATGTTTGTTTCTAACTGGCAGTCAAGGCTTAGGCTTTGAAAAAGCCTGTCTGGATGGACTGGCTCTGGACAGCAGATACACACTTTACTCTATCTGGACTCCAGCCAAGCTGTTGCCTTTCTCCATTCAGATGAATTCAAAGTTCCTTCAAACAGCCCTTCAAGAAGTGCAGGTTGCATGGGTGTGTGTGTGCAGGGCTTGGGCTTGTTTTATTTTCACCAGGTGAGTTATAAGGAAAATACAGTTTAGCTGAAAAATTATACATATTGTGCAGCAGGAGAAGCAAATGAAATTAAGTCAGATGTAACATACTGTCAAAAGGTACTTTTGATATACATGAAGTAGCAACCTGACCCACTGCAGTCAGGAGATAAAAGGAGAGCATGCAAACGGCAGAGCTATCATTGTTCAACACCTATTTGTTATTGTTTCTAGACAAAAATACACACTCTAATGAAAAATCCAGTCTTCCTTAGCCATCTGTTGTTCAAGTGTCAGAGCATTGTAATCCTGCTGGTTCTTAAGAGCTTAGAACTAGTTTATTGGGGAGGTAAAGAAAGGTAGGTAAAAGGGCCCATGGATGAGAAGAAGACCCCATAGATTTTTCCCTTCTTAATTCCTTGACTTTGACGTGAAAAGGCCCAGGTCTCTGCGGGCCTGCACGATCAGTGGTACTTCAGCAAAGTGGATATAAATGGCACCAAATTTGCACAATGCTTGCGCAGATAGTAATGGCTATACCAGGTGCAATAGCATGAAGGTAACATATTACTTCTTGCTCCCTAGTAGTTAATTAAAGAAAAAAACCCCAAACAAACAAAATCCACAACAGCACATAGGAAACAGGAGTACTTCTATTCCACAGGGCCATATTCAAAATGAACCAAGCTCCTGCTGGCCTAGACTGAAGGATGTGAATTTTAACAACCTCATGCTGTATTGTAATTACAGTATGGAGACTTCAACATCTGTTTTCTTTTCTCCCTGTTTCCCTCTGTACTGGGTGTTACTGCAGTACAGCCTGCAAGGAAGCCTGCTGGCATTACATTAGTCTGTTAATTTTCTCTTCTGAGCAGTGGAGCATTTGTTCAGACAGCAAGTTCAATCTCTCATGCTCAGTGAATACATGAACAACTAAAGATCTTGCTCCTCTGTTTAATCAGCCCTCTGAAATTTCTTGGATCAGCTGTAAATAGAAAGCTCTCCCCCTAGCGAGCAGGTTTTGATGTTGGTCTCCAAACAGTTAAAATATAAGGGAAAAAATGTGCTTGCTTGTACCAAGACAGGAAAACCACAGAACAGAAAACTTCCACTTGACTTTGAAAGACGGGAAATGGCTGGTGTTGGAAAGGCAACAGGTAGAGAAGGAGAGAGACACAGGATATCTGTAGAAAACCAGCTATTCGCCAGACACTTCTCTTTCAGCTCCACATCCTTTTAGGGGCAGCAGTTCCAGGCTGGTCCCAGTGTTCCAAGCCCTTTATACCCTTTCCCAGTACCTTCCCTGGTTTCCTTTTTCCTGCCTCTTCTGGCACTGCTACAAATATCCCGCCTGTCTTTCATAGGTCTAGAGAAATGTACATTGCAGACTGAAGGGGACTGAGGTGACAGTATAAAGCAGCCTTTAGACTTGCTCTTGTGAACTGCACAGTTGCTGGGTCCTCTGCTTTAACTTGTGAAGTGTGAGATGGCTGGGTCCTCTGCTTTAAATTTCCCTGGGAAAATGAAGGGAGTCCTTTAAGAGTGAAACAGTCTCTCTGTTTATCATACTTACCTCTGGACTAGGATACATGGGCCTGTTTCTAAGTAAACAGTTTCCTTCAGTAAATAAAATACTCCATATGGCACAGAGCTAAAAGCTGAAAAATTTCTGGTATTTGGGAGGAGGGAGGATGGGGGAAAGAGGTTTAAGAAGGAACAGGAGACACTAGTCAAGGACCCACACTACATGGAAAAGTATAACACTTGCAATAATGAATATGTTAAATGCACTGGTGAAGAGGATCAGTCCAAGAGGAAATAAAACAGCAAAGTGGCCGCTGGGGCACGTAAGCAGCCATCATGTACAGTACTTCAATAGCCACAAAATGCAGGGCTCTCCCTTAGTATCCCGCAGGGCAAAAATCACAAACCCAGAGAAGCGTGGGAAGATGAGCAGCAGTTCCTGTGCAAGAGCCTCAGTATTGCAAAGGATTGTGCTGAGGGTAAGGGCAGAATGGGTTCTTAAGCCCTTTGTTTTACTTCTCTAAATATGAGGAGCAGCACCTGTCCCTTTTTTCCTTTTTTTTTTTTCTTTTTTTATTCCTTCCCCCCCCCCCCCCCTCCCAAGGGGGTGGGGGATTAAGGATTTAGTTGGTTATTTCCTTAGAGGATCAAGATAAAAAGGAGACTTTCTGTTTCCATCTTCTCTACAGACAGTATATTATCAATAGAATTAAGCAGCTGTCCTGCTTTTCCCGCACTGTGTAACAGTTTGCAGCTTTACATAGAAGCACAGAAGTAGAGGATTCCACAATATCAGAGAGAACTCCCAGGTGGCACTTTAAGAGACCCCAAATTATCACAGGAAGGTTTTAATGGAATATTATCCATTCAGAGAGAAGCTCACCTAGACCTAGCGGCAAACAGCCAATGACCCTTATCAGTATGTTGCCTTTAACACCTTTACTTTGGAACAAGCACCCTGCAGCAGAACCTGTGATAGTCATATGCATCATCCAGCTAGGCTGGAGTTCTGATGCTGGTAAAATATGCCTCCCTGAAACCTGATGTGGGATAGTCTGACTTTCTCATAGCTCCCTTCTGTGGCTGTCATCCTGATTCCTCATAGTTACAGATTGATTCAGCCCTGCAGTTTTAAGTTCCTTCTAAAACTCTTTAAAGGCATTTGTTATTTTGACTCTGGAGAGTCTATTTTTGTTATCAGTATGAATGTCTAACCTACCTCCCACATGTATTCTAAATTGCAGCTATCTCTTGAGTTTCCCAGTGTGTTCTGGTTTGCTCTTTTTCTGATTGACTGGGAGGCCAACAGGATGGGAATCATGTATTTACTCATATTTTGTCCTGAGGAATCTCCTGATGCCAGATAATTACGGGACTATAAAGCTAGCACTAATAAATCCTTTTGTTACAGAGCCCTACATCCCAAGCAAAGTGGGAAGCAGATCCTTCCTTGCCTTTATTCCTATGCCATGTTTAAATTGATTGAAGAAAGTGTGGATTGAAAAAAAGCAGACAGCACCTGTGTATTTGGCTGGATGGGAAACAAAGCTTTCACTAGTACCGGAAAGTTTTCAAGCCAATAGGTTCCTTCCTGTCAGTGCAAGATCTCCTGTTTGTTTCTGAATGCCCTTCTCATACTGATTTCCTCCAGTACTAATGTCTGTTGGGAGAGGTAGGGTAAAGGAAAGCACTGGCTCTTTCTTTCCCTCCTGTTTCAGAAACTGTTTTCCTGTTTGTATTTTATGCAGTATGGCAGCTTGGGCCATTGACGTAAACTTGTGTCCTTTGTGCTGTTCAGAGCTCCCCTCTTCTGAATTTAACATCTTTGCCTGCACACATCCTGACTAGGCAGCCTTTTTGACAGAAGAACAGGAGAGCGGACAGAACAGGGTCCCAGGGTGATAGCTGTCTTGACACACCTAGGTGCTCACATTTTTGTACAGGCTCTATGTTTGTTCATCAAGCCAGCATAAGGTCAGCACATGGCAGTGTTTCTTCCAGCATATATTCCTCAATACATATGTGGACCAGCAAGGAAAAATCGACCAAGGTTTTTATTTTTGACACTTTGACACAGCACCACCAGGCTACACTATAGAAAAATATGAAAAAGGCAGTTTTTGTTCCAAAAAGACAGAGTCCTGAATGGAAGGGAAAGAATTTGAAGGAGTTTCCTAAGAGGAGCTGCTTAGCCCACTTTGACTTCACAGCTCACAACAGCCATCTTAACTTGGGCAATTGGAACTGAAATGCTGATGCTTGTTGTTTCCCTTCTGAATTTTGGACTATAGCTCTTTATTTTTTTCTCATGAGAACATCTCTATTAGAGTTGCTGTAACAGCTGTGTTGTCATGAACATACTGAAATTCAGTTATGTGCACAGCCAGTGTACACTGGAATCAACAGAACTATAATGGATAAAATAAAATAAAAACCTAGTTTTCTGTATTCCTGGAGTAATTCGCTTGGCAAAGACCAAGCACTGAATGGAACTATACATTCATGAGCTAGCTACATGTTTGCCTGCCAATTTAATAGCAAGAGCAAGCAGGATGTCTGTTTCTTTCATGTAGAAAAGGAAAACTGTTTTTTGTGAGATTTCACTATAATGATAGTGGTTTCAGCCTCATTTTGGTGTTAGAATGTATTGGCTGCAAAGCTACAGCTAACAGGACCAGGCAATGCCAGTTTGCTTTCTGTAAAAGCAGTAATGCTTCAGCTATTCAAGGTTGTATTTCTTCCCTGCCCTGTTTGGAAAGTGGCAGGGGAATCCTTCTTGTTTTGGTGCATTTTCACTAAAATCCCTCATCAAAAATGTTACTGCAAACTGTGGCAATGAGAACGTAATCTTTGGCTATTTTGCATAGTTGGATAATTTGTTGGTTTTGTTTTTAAGCCAAATTGTGACTCTCTGAGGCTAGTACTGTTCCAAACCTTATTAATAGCAGTTCTTGTCATTTTAGAGGTTTTATCTTTTAATTATTATTCATACATGCTCATTTGTGGATTTGCTAATAGGCATTTGTACTTCCTCAACTTCCTTGCTTGTGGAAGGAAGCAGTGGAAGGAAAGTGTGTGCACCAATAGCCTGGTTTTGTTAACTGGGATTCTGCTTATCCCACAGAATATTAGAAGCAGATGTGAAACTATACATTGGTAAGCTACGCCTCTGATTTTTCTGAGGGGGGAAAAAAGCCACGTAACTATTCTTAGTTGGTATATTAAGTGTGAAATTAAGCAGTTCCAAAGGGATGAACAACTGCTGTTCAGAGGGAGTGCCTTTGTGCTTCTGTGTTCTCCTCAGAGCTACAACAGTTCAGTGTTCTTGACTCAGTGTTTCCCTTGGGGTAGTGGAAAATTGGAGCTGAGCAAGGCTGCTAAAAACCCAGGCTTAGACGTGTGCCTCGTGTCCATGTGTGTACATCTTGCTGTTCAGTGATGACCCTGATGACTTCTTGAACTTTTAATGACAATGCAGCTGTCTGTTCATGGTGCTAATTAACCCAAAAGCTGATTCCTCCCTCCCCCTCGTTATCCATTCTGTGAATGAGATGTGAAAACAAGAAGATGACTTTTCCCGTGCCCTTAGGTCTGTCTGAGCCTGGCAGCAGTGACCCTGCTTGAGTAGAATTGAAAGACCTGCTGCGCAATGGCCCATACTCCTTTTTAATGGGTTATTAAAATTCCACCTTCTGCCCCTCCCTCCAACCTTGTTACAGTTTGGAGTGAAGGCACTTTGCGGAAACAGCTGCAGGAATAACTTTCCCTCTTTTCTTTCCAAAAGCACAGACAGCTGTTCAGTTCCTAAGTCTAGGGATTCCACCACTGCTTATTTAGGGCCTGATCCTGCTCCAGTTAAAGTCAGTGGGAAGATTCCCACTGGGTTCAACAGGGAGTTGAAGGAAGCAGCTTCAGGAAGCAGCCCGCAATCAAACAATACTGCTTCAAAATGTTGGAAACGGCTAGAAAGGAAAAAGAGAGTAGGAAGACATTTGTCACTGGGTTGACTTGCTGACTTGCCTGCAGTCTCAAAGTACAAGCACTCAGCAGGCCAATGTTTTACTTCAGGAACAGATTAAATTAGTGTGTTTGTGGTGTCCTAAGTTGCTTTTTAAAGATAGCTCTAGTATGGCTATGTTCATTTACAGTCTGCAGTGCTGACAGACTTTTATTGGCACAGTGAATTAAAGGACTGATCTCTGATGTTGAATGCTTATTTTAGTTTAGATACTCTTTGAGATCATGGGGGATAATGGCTTACTTCTTGAAATGAGGCCAGTTCTCAGCACCTGCAGCTCTCATTGGTATGAATTTACTTGCTGCTTCTGAAAAATGAGGGGGAAAATGGAATTTACTCTTGCTTCTGTCATTAGAGCTTGTTATTGTCACCTCTGATTTATACCGTGAAAGTCTAGAAGCTTGCTGGAGAGGGTCAGAATTTCTGTTCCATGGAGAATTTTGAAATGGTGAAAATTTATTCAATCTGAAATGTGAAGGAAAATGAAAATATCAGTCTGCAGCATGGAATTTTCTGGAAAAAGTGATTCTGATGCATCTGAATCTAATGTTTCAAAGGGTTAATTCATAATGTCCATTTTGAACAAAAGTGTCATTTCATGTCAACATTTAGACTTCAAGTGTAGTTGAAGAGAAATGCTGATTCAGGATGAAAATAAGTCTTGGGTTTTCTGATAAGAAAAATAAAACCCGATTTTGCTGTAGTTGATGCTTTCCTTAGAAATTTGTGACTTAAGTAATATGTTTTCTGTCAGGAAAAATCATTTCCATAAACATTTCTATGAGTCCTATCCCTGATGGCTTAACAATAACAGTCCCCTCTTCTGGAACTGCTGATTTTGATCTGGTTACACGCTACCTCTCAAGCTGGGAGAGATTCCAGTTCATTAGTCTTCTGGGGTTTATAGTTAGCTTTTTCTGAATGCTGAGGATTCCCTTTAAAACACAAATCTACATCACTTTCTCTTGCTCCAGCCCTTGGCAATGGGCAGTTCTCCTTGGGTTTTCTGCATTAATGAACAAACAAGTTTGTGGTTGTGCTGCTGCCACTGAACTGAGACGAGGTATTTCCCCTTGTGTTTCTGTTAGTTCTCTTCCTGTCAATGTTTAAACGTGCTTACACCTGTGTTCCAGGTGCAAGCTTAACTGGAGCCCTGAAAAGCTGGCTCTTGGGAGGGTTGTTCATTACTTTGCCAAAACAGTCCTGTTACAGCAATGTCTCAGGAGACCTAGACAGGCAGGAAGCAGTCAGGCTCGGTATATACCCTGGAAATTATTACCCTTAACTGTAAACATTCAGCAGTGCAGTGTCCAGAGAACTTTTACCTCCTAAAGCAATTAATGGGCCTTAGAGCATTCAGAAATAGCAATCACTGTGTCAAGGCGGCTGTGAAATGACTATCCGACCATATCTTATGACCTTTAGTTTTTTTCTTAAAATGTTACAAGGACACCTAAGAAGTGATACTAGAATGCAGGCTTACCTCCCCAAAATTGGAGCTTTATTAAACTTTTTGGTAAGAATACTTCATGAAGCTCTCATGCTCCAGAAGCACAGATGAGCTAGCTGACTGGTAGGCTCACTTGAAGTAAATCTCCAACAGATTCATATGGTCAGACTTGGGAATTTCCATATAAAAACCCACTAATTAGCAATACTGACTAGGAATAAGACAGTGTGGGTTAGCCTTGGATTTGTATAAGTATCTGTTGTGGAAAAAAAAGTCAACAATTGGTGGTAGACAGGCACTGTCGGTGTGTTCTTTGTGCTTACAGATGTCTAGCTAAGAGTCGTATGTCATTAATATGTCATTGAGAGCACCAGGATGTATATGGGCGTCCAAGTCATGACACACAGCTTCTGGAAATCTATTCTGATTATGGCCTATTGGGGGCTCATGAATATAAAATTTTGATTAAAAGTTTGGATGAAGGAATTTTGGGTAATAAAAAAACAAGATGGTTATACTGTTTCTCTCTCCATTACAGTTTCTATGGAACAACTTTGGCCAGTCTGTGTCAGTAGGACAGTTAGGGAGTTTCTGAGAAAACTGTTTGAAGAACAAAGTTAACTGGCCAGTATCTGCCTACCCTTTTCACTGTCAGTTCTCTGTGTCATTGCACAGGGAGAATCCTGTGTTTTCAGTGCCAGAGGATGTACAGTGTGCCATATTTGTGTTACTTATGTGAAGAGTTGTTGCTTATAGATGGTCTTAGACTTCTAGGTCTTCTCATTACCTCTTTCATGAGATGTCTCCCATCACTTTTTTTTTTTGTTTTTACCTTACTAACACAACAAATCAACACTGAGTTCTTCTGGCCTTCAATATCCCTTTGAAGGTCCAAAATGAAGGATGATATTTTGGAACACAGTTATGACGGCACTACGTGGGAAAGTTCTGGATAGGTGGGCAAACTGGTCAGTGTGAAGTTTGCCCTGATATTGTCCTGACCTTGACCTGTAGTCTGACTGGGGATTAAGGTACATGAAGCTGATCCAGGACTCAGGGAGGTTTTCCATTTGCTTTAATGAGCACTGAATCAGGATCCATGTGCCACACCTAAGTCTTTACATGGTGCTCAGACTGCAGTGTAAAATTATTTTCATGTAGCGAAGCTCAGCTACATAGTATTAATGACTGTGGTTACATAATAGACACTAATAAAATAGGCAATTAGTAAATTTCTTAAGCATTATGATAAGCCAGAACTGTGTCGTGGACGCATAAAGTGTATGTGAACAGTTCAGAGGCTGTCAGCTTATGAACAATTTTTAATGGCTCAAGAATGGTGCGCAAGAATGGCTTCTCATAGGAGAAATTGGTTGAATGCAGGTTTAATTCCAGGGTCTGGCAGGCCAAATACTTGGTCTTGTCAGGTCTGGGGCAAACAGGAACACCAGAGCAGCACATATAGGCCTGACCTGCCTAAGTATGTATACCTCTTTGGTGTGGACAGCTGCTTAGCCTGTCAGTTTAATTCAAGTTTTCTAATGCAGGAAAGAATTTGCAGGCCCACCCAGTGCCCATGAAATCTATACATGTTCCCAAACAGTTCTTCCTCTCTAGCTCCTACGTGCAAAATTGAGTGTAAACCATGTGATCGGCAGAGTGCAGCCTCCTTGCAGAGCGCTGGCACCCGTCCCAGCTGGGCGAGGTGCTGAAGCAAGAAGAGTCCTCTGAAGTAAGCTGCTGAAGCAGGGAGTGTCCAGGCCTGTGGCTTTTGATACTCCCTGTTTTGAAAGGTTTATATGGGCTGTCAGAGCTGCCCTGTTTCTAATGTGCAGAAGAAAACTGCTTTCAGATGTTCTCTTTAGCAGGACTCCTTCCTCCTCCTCCTCCTTCTCCTCCTCCTGTTGGACCATTTGGATGGGAGCTCCCAGTGCATTCATGGATTGCACAATGGGTTAAGGAAGACAAACAGGCAGATTTGGCTCAAGAATTTTCTATTGCCTCCTTTAAAAATGCAGTGATGAATTTGTTACACTTCTTAACTCTGGATATTCCACAGAGGAAATCTAGCACTAAGGAGCAAAGATGTGCCAGTTCCATGTATCTGGCTTTGCAAATGTCTCACTACTACATGAAATGCAAAGTAGCATCTACCAGGTTCAGTCCTGGATATTCACTGTGTATATGGTTGAGTGCTGGATCAGAGCATCTTTCCCCCCTTCATCTGGTGATGTATGTGAGCAGTCTCTTGGCTGCTTGGTGAAGATAGTGGTTTTGTTCTGAGAACCAGATATCAATCTGCAACACAACAGCTTGCAGAAGGAATGACCATATCCCAGTAAAGCAACTTATCTACAGCTTTGCAGGCTAAGGACTCTTCTTTCTCAGCAGAACTGAAACTTCCTGGGAAATCTGCAGTCAAAAAGAAAAAAATGGAACAGAAGGGTGTGTCTGTACTGCCTCTTTAGCCTCAAGTCTCCTCCCTGTGTACCCATTCTGATGTACATGTGAAAGCAATGTAATCTGAGTACTTGCAGCAACAGATATCACGTATGAGGACTGTACATTACCCTTGCTTATGATCAACAGTACCTTATTCTTTAAGCAGTGCCCATGACCTCAAGGGAGTAGAAGTCTGCTCCCTGTGAACCAGAATGGGATTTCTGCGATTGTAATAGGTTCTTTGAAATACTACTCCATCCATTTTAATCACTCTAGCACTCATTCTTATAGTTTATTATCATGATCTATGGAAATGGAAGATCAGCCTCACTTGTAACTGTATCACTAAATCACAGGCAAAGGACATGTTTTCTTCTTGCAGAGGCTGGTCCTGCAACTGTACTTCTTTAGGCAATTCATCTCTCATCATATGCTCCAATTTGCTTTCCATGTTACTGCTCACTTGATGGGCTGAGAAAGGATCAATGCCAGATGCACATTCCTTTCAGGCAGTAAATGCTCCTGCAGCAGTAAGCCATGTGCATCAGCTCCTTGTTTCATTAAAATCGCATATGGTTTCCATTTGTCCGTAATTGGTCTCACTTCAGCTCTGCCATATTCTCTGAGTGGAACGCTTAGACGTGTGGCTCCTTCGAACAATTTCAAAGAGCTATGAGAAACCAGAACCTTGTCTGTCTTAGCCTGGCTTCCCCTCATCCTGTATGTGCTGTGTCTAGAAGTACTTGATCTGGAAGTGAAGACTGAGTTAAATCTTATTGCACAAATCCTATGTAGACCAAAAGAAAATGGAAAAGGTGTTTTGAGCTGAGCATTGCCTGACCAGCTTTGAGTCATATGCTTGTGATTTTTATTCACTGTTGTAAGCTGGCTTTGGAAGTGCTTTTGTGTGTTGGTTTTGACCACCATCTTTCCAACACTGCTAACCTTGGCTGAAAGCAGTTCTTTATTTGGCAATCATCAGTGGCATAAAATGAGGCAAAATGCACTCTGCGGAAAGCATCCCTTGGAGAGAGGTGCAAGGTGCCCCTCTACTGCGCTCTGTTGATGGGGCACTCCCTTCCCCTCCTTCTGCTTGCATCACTTTTCCTTCCTTTACTCTGATACTTGCCTACTGCCTTTTGCCTCTAGCCTGAATTCAGCTTTCAGTAACTAGCTAAAAAATATTTAGGAGGAAAGTTAGAAAAAAGCCTGCCAAAAAGGAGACAGAGAAATGGCTAGTTGGCAGGAATAACATTTCTTTCTCTTTTTATTTTACCAGAGGTTTCTCAAAGCTGTAGGCACTCTCATTATGTAGTCTGCAGTACACCAGTAGCAAACCTGCAATCTTTTGTTGATGCAAGCTGTGAGGCTAATTTAGCTATTCATGTAACTCTTGTGTCTGAACTAGCTGCACTCTGTGCCTGTTCTAGCTAATCTCTTGGGCCTACCTGGCTTCCCTGAGTTTAGTAGGTGTAACAGCTAGTAACAACAGATGTTGTTTCTTTTGAATTTTTTCTTCCTTTAGCTTCTCTGTGTTTATCACAAGGTATTTCCTGAAGCTAGGCTCCCTTGGCACGAAACACACCATCTACACATGGATCTAAAGACTGTACTTGTAAATGCATTTTAGATCCCCCCTGCCTTCCTCTTCCCTTCAGTCTTTCCTCAATCCTCCAAACAGACTATCTGTGTATGATGGGACAGCAAGGGAGCTAACATCAGGAGTTAGATGCAGGGGCAGTGCTGGACAGCTGAAGAGTCTTCAACCAAAATGCATATAGGAACTGGAATGAAATGTCTAGAAGAGAATTTGCAGTTTCTTATCTGACAGAGACTTCTTTGTCTCAGATTCTAACGTATTTCAAAGGGAGTTTCTGTAGGGTGAGATGCACCATATGGGGTGGGAGAAAAATGTTTGCTACTGCTGCCATCAGAAAAAATGTATCTGCTTAATAAGCTACAGGTGGAATGCCAAGCACAAACCTACTTCTGCTTGTTTTATGCAACCTTGCATCTTTTAATTTGTGGTCTTGTTGGGAGGATTAAATTTCTTCCAAGTAAAGCCCTTCTAGAGCAGTTTATACTTTTTGAAGTGATGAGAGGTCTGATGCAATCATAATCTTGTATGGAAGAGTTGTATCACCTTATTTTGCAGTGCAAAAGTGTTGTGCAAATAGGCTCTTAGTGGCAAGGAAATCTGCAGGGATAGGAAGCTGGGTTAATATATAGTAACTGCAGTTGTGATCAGTTGTTTTAGAAAGGCTTGGGTCTGGGTGAAGCCATTTAATTGCCTTCCACTATTTTGGGTGTCCTTCAAACAGTCTTGCTATGCCACAGACAGGGAAAATTTTTTTGAGCTGTAAAACAAAGGCAAAAAGTAAATGTCCTAGTTCTGGTTAGAAAATGGGAAGGCAAGATATCTGGGTGTGTTGCCTTCCTGTTTTTATTTAGACTTTTATTGTTAAGTCAAAATGTTCCAACACTTTTGCTGAAGTAAGCACAAATCCTTTCCAGTGCGATATTTGTGGCAACTGTCTGACTGGTAGAGGTGATTGGTGTTAAGAAGGCTCAGTCAGTGTTCCTCAGAGTGCTTTGAAAAGGCAAAAGATCAAGATTTGGATCGCCAGGAATGGGAGCTAGTTTGTTGGTGAGGAGTATGAGAGGAAGGCAGCCGGCAGTGAACCTCTTAATACCTTTTTTTGCTTTCTTGATGAGGTTCTCTGGTGATGCTATGTAGCAGCACAGCTGGATTTGGCTTCTTCCAAGACAAAGCAAGAGAGGTTTGCTTTGCTCTTGTGTCTTTGGCTGAAGGTCATGATGGAACGAGGCAAAAGAAAGCTCCTGTATTGTATTTTTTAATCCTTCTCATGCCTTGCAAGAAGCCTTCAAATTCAATACTCTAAGTGGTAAAAGAATTCTATTTGGTTACGTAGGAGGAGGTGACTTTTGGTACAGACAGATCGTCAAACAGACCGGGGACTTGTATCTTTTCATGAATCCCCTGCTGTCATCAGCATTTCCCACTCCGTTCTGCTTTGCTGTGGAAGTGGAGGAATGGGTGAAAGGTTGCTTGATTGCACCTGTGCAAAGCAAAGCTCACTCATTTCTCTAACAAGCCTACAGCCACCAGGCAATTTAGTAGAGCTTCCCAAGAGGCTGCATATAGCTGGGCCAGACTTCCAGTGCAAAGGACACAATCTACTTGTAGTTATGGTCCTCTGTTATTAGGGAAGCCAAGAGTGTTGGTAGTAATTGCTAACAGATCAGCCAGGGGGGTGGTAAAAGGAATGCAGCTCATGAGAGAGAGTGAGCAAGACAGACACAGGAATTCTGTCTTTTTAGCAGCACCTTCAGCAACATTGCAAGAAAATCTGTGTATAAAAGTATCCTGTCTTGACCAGGTTAGGAGACACTCTCATAAATGCCAAAATAAACTAGTACCTCAGCTGTGTGCTAGGTATGCTTGGGAGTCTTAAACATACCAGCTGCCTTAGTCCTGCGTGATGTGAGCCCTCCAGCACGAATCAGCACAGTAAGGAGTTTTTGTGAGACGGGCTGAATGAGAGGGTTTCTAGTAAACTTGGTAAAAAATTCTCAGTAAATTGCTCTTGGAAGTGAGCCCTTATATAGTCTTTGGATGAATAAGATGGCAACTGTCCTCCTTGGCATGTCCTGTGTCTAGTGTAAAGGCAGCATTTACAAGTGCACCGTTCTGTTGGGGGTTGTTTTTGCTGTCCCGTTCCTGGTGTAGTCAGTGGCCTTGGGATAGAATGGGCCTTTCTTTATCCTCCTGGTCACATTGCTGCTCCCCATGTATTTTATTTTGACACTCTTTGGATGCCAAAGAATGGACTGAGAGAATAACTTGTCCCCTGCGTCTTCATTAGTAAACAATATGAATCCTCCACATCCTTCACTTAAATGCAGTGAGCGTGCATCTCGGCCAAGCATCTCACTTAAAAAATACTCGTATTGCACACCAATAAAATAAATCCTTGAAACAATAATGAGAAGTGTAGCATTTGTTACTCTTCTGAGCCATTCATGATAATTGGTCACAAGGGAAATGGGTTTGGAGGAAATCCTAGTCTCTAAAGGGTGTGTGCCTCCACTTAAAACACTGTTTATAGATGACAACCAGCCCACTTGCGTGAAAGCATCTGGTTCTCATAGTGCAGTTGGGCAGACAACTGGGATTCGTGGTGTTAGTTTGTGCATGTACCACTGCCCTCTCGTTAACCTAAGGTGAGATTTGTGACAGTGTCACCATCTAGTGGCTGGCCCCCATAAAGGACACAGGCTGGACTGAACTAAGACAGTTGATGCCTTTGCTTTTCATTTGGGGAAAAAAGCTACTACACATGTAGTATCTAGTTTGTGCCTGGATGGAATGACTTGGTAATTATAAGTCTTTTCACCACGTTGTTTCCTCAGGTTGGCAAATGCTTGTCTCAATCTCATGTGTCCACTTCCCTCACATTAGTGATTGACTATTTGTTTACTCCTTGCCTCATGAAAAGAATGCCTTCTGCTGTCTCAGCTGTAAAGCCAGTGTCCTCTTTTGCTTCGTATCTTACCTTTAGGCCTATTCTTCCTATGAATCCTTGAGAAAATGGCCACAGATTAAGGGATAAATTTAAAGAGTACTTGTGTTAGATATGTGTGCATTTGAGCAAATAAAAGTGTGTATAGGGCCTTTTTCTCCTAGGTGTGTTATGATTTTTTTGCCTTTATAAGACCTCATCCAGTGACATTTGTAAAAGTTATAAGTGATTTTTGTGTGTATTTGTGTGTATACATGCATGTGCAGACAGTTTGTACCATGCTAGAGATGCCAGTGAAATACAAACCATTAGCTGTTTGCTCTATACTAGTCCTGTGGCAAATCCAAGCCATCTCTGTTTTCCTAAGCACTAAGCTAGTTTACATAAAAAAAAAACCCCACCAAACAACAAGGGAAAAGAGATAAACAGATTTATCATTTGTGATACATTGTTAGCTGTATTTCTTGAATCCTCAAACACAGCAGGTTGTTATTTTCTTAATAATTTTTTTTAGAATATCAACAAGATATACAGTTTTCTTTCTCTCTGTTCTCTCCCTGATTTTTTTAATCATGTCAAATGTTGAGAAGCAGCGCATATGTTTTTTCCTCTTTGAATCATAGTATGGCTGCCATCCTTATCTTATCAAGATTTATATCCTCATCTAATTTAACTTTTAATAAATAATTACAAATCACTCATGAGACGTTGCCAACTGCTCCAGTCCCACAAAGTGACCTGACCTGAAACCCCAAAGTACAGAGAAAGATTAATCTCAGAGTGTTTTCATAGGCAGTACTTCAAAGGAATTGTGGTTTAAAAATATGCAGCTATTTTGGTGACCACTTGTGTGGGATAAAGTTTCCCATCAGTAATAGCAGGACTGTAATAGAGCTTCAGGGAGAAGGAAGGAGTTCAGGGGAGCAGTCACAGCACTTTTTGCCTCATTCTGCTCAAGCAGTAGGGGTCTCCAGAAATGAACAGTTGACTTTAACATAAGATGGACTGAATTTGCAGCAGAAATACTGAAAATTTCTGATAATTTGCAGAGGGTGAAAAATTCCTCTGTCAAGTATGCATGGCCCCCAGTCAGTTAGGAACAATGTTCTTTATCTTTTGACCAGGTGTGGAGAGTGGTCCGGCTGTATGACTGTGAGCGGCAGTTTGATGGAGCAAAAATAGGAACTGGGAAACATGTGGCTCCAGATCTGCAGCTTGGAGCTCTGTTCTGGGCAGATTTATGAGTGGCCCTCATCCGTGGAGGCTTAGGGTGATAAAGCTGGACATGCAAGAGCAACCTCTGAGCATTCGTGTCTGTCCAGCATTTCTCTCCATTTACCCAGATGCATCTGATCCTCCGGGGCTGGGAATTTAGCCTCATAAAATACAAGGGATAGACTTAAGTTGCAGTACCCTCTGCTCCTTAGCTAACAGTTTGACTTTAATGTGGGAAGAATAAGGCAGGGTGGTTTCTTTGTTTGTTCCTAGCTTTTTTGTGAAGAAGGTAACTTACCTAGAAAAGTTACCATTTGGGTGATAAAGGCAACTTCTCTGAGGTACAGAGGGCTCGACCCATTTACAAAAGGCTTGAAGTGATGGCCCACACTAAGGTTTTTCATGGCTTTTACTAGGTGAATTTGCTAGGATGGTAATTGTTCTCTAACGTTATTGGGGAACAATAATACGAAAATACAGATCCTTCCACCTGCTTGCAAGGGTAGCATTAGTTGAAATTGGAATGCTGTCACATGCTTGTGTAGATGCACATTTTGGATCTTTGGTCCTGTGGTGAAGCTGTTGGTTAGTCTGTAAATCAAAGCTGGTTCTTTCTGAAGTGTCTGTGCTACTCTAGCTAGCAGTTAAACGGCTGCCAATCTAGCAGTGAAGTACATGAAGAAAATGAGGTTTTAGATATTTTGTCAGCAATGGGGAATATGCCTGTCATCTTTTATGCTAACCACGTTCTGGTTTGAAAACCCTAGCATTTTGCAATATTGCCTTTTAGTGTATTTCTTATTGTTGTCAATAAGATGGAAGATTTCATTGTTGATTTCAGACGTGTTGGGCAAACACCGTTTTCTCAATTTCAGTGCATCAGATATGCAATAGATGAAGATAAGATTTTTGACACTCTTTTGCTATAGACTCTGGCATTAATGAAGTGCCCTGTAATTCACAAAACCTTAAAGAAACTGTGTTCTTTCTCATTGACCCATAGGCAGTCTTGTTTTTGTATCTTTGCTGGTGGCCGTGGTGTTTGGGGGCAACAAATAAAAGAACCTAGTTCTTTAAATACATTTGCAGTCCTCAAGGATGTGGTTCAATATAGCTACTAAATTTTGAAGAAGCGAGTAAATCAAAGTCTGAACAACTTGTTAAATAGAAGAATCAATAAAATTGTACTGGCCTTTACTGCCATTGGATAATAGAAGCTTGAAAAAAAAATTTAAGAATTAAGTTTTACACTCAATGAATGAAGGTTTTGTTGGTCCTTTGAATCAAAGCCAGCAGGACTGTCTTACCTAGTTTAAAATTTATTTGACAAGTCTGGCTGAAGCACGGGATGTAAATCAGAGCAGAGTGAGTTGTCTTAATTTCACACCATCCTCATGGAACAAATTCCAGCAAACGGTGTGTATAACGAGACCTATCTCTTCCTTTAAATCTGTTCTTCAGATTATTCAGGAAGCTGGGACAAGCTTTTTGCCTCATTAATTTGGTCTAGGTAGTGAACAAAAACTTAGCCTCCTCTTTTTCCCGTTTCTTCCGGTGGGCTTCTACAGCTGTTTGAAACCTAAATGAGCTAAGAAGCAACAAGGTGCTTGTTTAATGTCCTATATACCTAGCAAAATGGATCCCTGAACTTTGTTGCTGCTTTTAGATAATGCTGTAATGCAAATAATTACTGTTTGGGTTTTTACTGCTTGTGAAGGAGCACCTACACCTCTTTGTCTCCCTTCCATGCCTTCCTGCTTTTGAGTGAATTGTTTTCTGTGTTACATTAATATGATACAGTGTCAAAACACAGATGAAAAGCTGCAAAAGATTGCTGTGAAAGCAATACCTCTGTCCTGTGCAGAGAGTTATGATCATTCCCTTCACAGACTCAGAGGAAATGGTGTATGTGATCTGTTTTAGTTGTTGGATTTCAGTAGTCTGGAACCATTGGGCCACATATTCAGCAGAGGTGTATTGTTTGCAATGGTGTACTGAGATAAGCTTTATGCAAAAGTAGCTGATATCTGCTCTTCCACAAAAAAGGGGTTTCTGGGGGATTTACGTATAATGTTACATTGTCAATCGTGTTATGAGTATGTTGCATTCTTTGGATTATTGTACTGGAATAATTTTCATAGCCCTTGCAATGAGAGGCTTGATGAATAAGATCTTAGGTAAGATTTGAGTGGTTATATTGTAGTTTTTATATTTCTCTTGGTTGATGGAATTTTTGAGTTCCTTGTTTTATGTTTTTGTCCTGTTGTTTGTATTAGTGGCGTTTGGGGTACAGGGTTTTCTAACAATGATCTGTATTCTTCCCAGGGTTGGTCTTCTCCAGTCTCATTTTCTGCAGCCCTCGTAAAAATTAAGTCACTTTTGGTGCTTATATGATATGATACGATTGTTCTAGGCGGGGTGAACTTTAGCTGAATAATGCCTGCCCTGTCACTAAGCTTTGCTCCTCTACTGAGATAAGCAGGTGACTGCAGAATGTTTTTAAAGAGGATCGATGGAACATTAGGATTTATTTTTGTGGAATGCCCCAAAAATAGATGAGCAGGAGAACTTGTCATTAAGCATTGACTGTGAACTATCCACTGGATCCATGTGAGGGACCTCAAAATCCTTACCTATGATGGCTTGGGCTCAGTTGGCGTTGCTGCAGTGTGTCTGTGGTACAGAGGAGGTATCTGTGTCAGGCTGGATGCTGCATGCACACACGCATGCCCTTTAGTATCCATGAGGAAATGAAGTGCAGTGTCTGATGGGTCAGCTTTGGTTTGTCTTCCAGGTGGCTTCTGGCTGGCCTGGCAGCTTTCACTGTGGACTTGACGGTTGCTGAACAATATGGCTTTGCACAGTAGCCATTTGTTGGTAGTTTTGTGGTATCTGAAAGGTGGCAGCTGTAGTGAAATCCCCAGATATGGGATATTGCAGTGCGCTGCACTGTCTTACTGTGGTTATTGGGAAGCAGAAGCTGCACTGGGCATCCAAAGAACAATTTTAAAGTCATATCTTGTTGAACATCATTCCATATGTTGAGAGTTAAGACATTAAACTCAAACTTCATCCTGGTGGCTTGGTGCAAAGATTTTAACCTGTCTTGGTCCCAGCTATAGTCTGCTTTGCAGATTTCAGTGAGATGTCAACATAAGCAATGCTAGTTCTTATTCTTCACACAGAACTGGATTTCCTCTAAATAAATTCTTGCTTTGGCATTCCCTTTTACATATTATGTGTGAGATTTAGAATCCATTTAGAGGAAGATTGGCCTGGAGTTTTGTTTTATTTTACAGGATAATGTATCTAAGTGGCTTTTTTGAAGTGGAGGGTCTAGCCTAAATGCTGTGTAAAGTTGTTTATAATTTGTTGTACTTTTCCTCTCTTATGACAGTGATCCGAGCTAAAGTTGTGGGGAAGAAGCTCATGAAAGATGGACCGTTTGGAACGATGCGATACACAGTCAAGCAGATGAAGGTATGTTTGCAGACATTTCACATAGGCTTGTAGATATGATAATTATTCTAATTAACATATAATAATGAATGGAGTTTGCATACTTAAAATAACAGCACCTCAACTTTTTGTATTGGTCAGCCAGAGTGGAAGGTAACCAGCAACTGGTAGAAAATTGCCTGTAGAGGGGAAAGGAGCAGGAAGAGGTTGTTCCTGACATATGTTGCTAAATACCTGAATTCCTCCTTTATTTTTAAGATTTCTGGTAGTAAAAGATGCCAGATGGGCTTCTCTAGATACTGGAGTCCTGTTTGTGATCAACATACACAGTGTTAGACTGTAAATGCAAGATTTTTCCATGCAGCGCTTTCATTAAATTCAAGATGTGTGGTGGTGGTAGGGGGTCTGCCAGTGCTGGGAGAGTGGTCTTTCATATCTTCTTTCCTTGCGTTCTTTGTGACCACCAGTTAGAATCATGGCTTTTTTTTTCCGTGTACGGAACAAATGAAAACTCGTATGGTGAAGTCTTTACATAAAGCTAAACCAAACACTGTAGCTTTCAAATATCATAATCTCAGAAGAGCTGTAAAATATTGACTCAGAGATGAAAAGAGGTAGATCTTCTACACCAATTGCTTGGTTTCTTCAGTTCTCCTCTTCAGAACTCTTAATTCTTAGCTGCACAAACTGCACTCAACCTACTGCTTTGGACTTAATTTTTTTTTTTCTTAAACTGATCGCTTGTTATGTAATGCTAAAAATCAACCCTAGATTGTTTTTCTTGGCTTTGCCATTCCAGTCATAAGACTGGTTTATGTGTTTAAAAAAAAAAAAAAAAAAAAGGAATGGAAAAGCTTGGCAGAGACTGCAGAAATCTGAAACGTATTAGACAAAGTAAAGGTTCAGAAAAAAACAGTCACTTGCCTGCCTTGTAACAGTAACTCTCTTTATAAGGCAGTTTATAGCTAAGCACTAAGGCTGGGAGGAGGAGATGCAAAGCCTGTTTCATAAGCTGTCGCAAAACCGCACACGTAGCCAAATCTGGTCCTGGCATGGCCCTTCCACTGGAATGGAATGCTTGCACTTTGAGTAAGAGGGCATGAGGTGCTCGGCTTACTAATTTCCTTAATCTTAAAAATCTATTTTTAAGATTCAAAAAGAAATATGTATTTGTTGATTAACTTGTATTTGTAAAAAAGGCAACTGATTATGTTGTCAACAGTGACGCAATGTTGTCGCTGCCTTTTTTTTTTTTTTTTTTTTGATGGCTGTCCCTGGCCTCATCACGCTTGCCGCACTGTGTGCTGTTCTTGTCCAGTTTTTTCACTCTCCACCTCAGCAAGTGTACCCTGCTACACAAATGTACTCAATGTCCACATGCTGCCGTGGCTTCATCAACTTTTCTTTTTCTGATTTCATCCCAGTCTGTCCAGGACCCCTACTTTCCCTTCTACTCAGTTCCAAGATTTTGGTGCTTCCTGTCTAACACATGACCATGAACAGGGTCCAGTGGTGATCTAGAATGATGGTAGTCCCCAAGAAGAATTACTACCCTGTACCAACCATAACGCTAGCTTCTCTCGTAAGTAATGATGCAGCCTCACCCATTGTCAACCAGTGAGCTGCAGTGTCAGAGATCTCTGGAACAGTATTAGGCATTTGTCCTCTGACCTAGAATTCTGCAGCAGTGTCCCTGCTATGAATAGAAGAGGCTTCTATGTGTCTTTTGGCATGGGGAGGAGCATAAGCCCAGGCAAGGTGAGCATGTTGACTGGAGCAGCAGCCACTCTACTTTCAATAGACACCATTGTGTCAGTCTTTAAATACAACGGCTGAGCCTATCCTGGCTGTTTTCATTGAGTTATTCTGCATCACAGGGACAGGGTGCTTACAGCAGATACTGCAGTAATCTGCAACGTCCTTGCGCTGCAAGAGAACAATTGCCTTTTTGCAGGAGCAGTTCCACAGTGTTTTGTTAGGAAGCTATGTGTCCAACAAAAGCAAGAGTGATTTTAAAGGGGAGATCATGTTTTGGTCAAACTGCCTCTGTGCCTGCTACGTAAATGGTGGGCTGGTGAGACGTTGCCTTGCACATTTAACTGTGACCTTTGGCAGGAAGGAACCTGAAGCAACGTGCTCAGTAGAACTGGAATGTCCAGGGTACATAGTTCTCGATAAACAAAGTGTCTTCTTTGAAACCCTGCTGTCTTTCTGCTGAGTTTAGAGATTTCAGTATAAAGAGGGATTCAGCTCCATACAGTGGGGGAGCTCAGAGTGATGCAGCAAATCTCTCCTGTGCTCATCCCAATGAAAGCTGACTGTCC
>NW_010137951.1:28617-116885 GCF_000699245.1 Pterocles gutturalis
CTATGGCTCTGCACAGCTGCATGGGAACAACTCTGAAGATAAAACTAACATGGCAGTGTGTTTTGGCCACTTACAAACCCATCTGCACCTGCAGATGAAAAATAAACAAGCCATTTAGTCTATCAATGTGTACTGAATTGCCTGTGAAAAGCATTAAGAGCCTTAAAAGGCAACAAACAATCTTTGTATTTCTTTCATGGGTTCCTTGGAGTTTGCTGTGGCTGATTCTTGCTTTCACTAGCACTCCTGAATTCGTAACTGAATTTCACAACTAAGCTAGCTTGGGGCTGGGACTGGAGCACAAGGTCAGCCCACAGGCACAGAACAGCACCAGGCTTTTTAGCATTCAGGTGTGTTGTCTGAAAAAGCCTTGTGCTTTTTCAAGCACCCTCTTCCTTCCCCCACTGCTTTCTCAAATAATTTAAGAATAATTCAAGATCATATGTCAGAAACCTGCACAGGACTGATCTAACCCCTGCATGTTCTGTGATGCTGCAGTGCTTTCTGAGAATGGCCAAAATCTATTTCAGGAAACTGCAAGGGAAACAAGGAAATAAGATATTTCTACTCCATGTACATAAACAGTCCTGGTTGACCATGGCAGCGCTCTGCACAGGCTGCCAGAAGCAAGAAGGCTTTCCTTGGTTTCTTGCTAATCTGTAAAATGAGTCTAAGGGGTGAAACCTGATAGACCCAAGAGGAAAGAAGTGGGGTGGGATTAATTTAGTTTAATTTTAGACAGACTAAAATGAGGTGTCTGAGTCTTTCCTGCTCTCTTGATTGTCAATGGAGAGAGACAGGAACCACCAAAGTGTAATTCAGCCCACCAGTTGTAGACAGCTATTTTAGGATGGGCTGAGTTGTTCTGGAGGTGCCCGTCCTTGGTGTTTGACTAGAGAGGGTGCCTAACTCATATGAAGCGCCTAAATTTTACATAGCTGAAGGTTAGGCAAGATGACTCCAAGCCTTGATACCTAGTGCGACCTCACGTGGGAGAGATAGATAGAGGAACATCATATCACAGGGTGAAGTTAATCATGCAGCAGGAACCACCGTAGGATTTGCATGTGCATTTCTAAGGCAGTATGGGAGCTGCTAAGGGGAATGCTGACACAGCTGGAAATGGAGCAGGACTAGCAGACACCACCATGTGATGCTTGCTAATACTTTGTTCTCTGTCATTATGCTTCTGAAAATACACATTTGTGGCAACAGGAGGACTCCAAGGGTAGCAGTTAGGAGAGAGGCTAGCTTTATGGTTGGTTTTCTTCTGACTGGTCTAATAGCACTTCCAGGATATTTTGTGTATCCAAAAATAATGCTTAAGGTATTGTTTTATTTGTTTTGAAAGAGGGTATCGGTACAAGATTCCTCCTTGCCAAATTCTTTCTCCTCCCCTGAGAACCAAGGTCATGGTGAATTTTCTTCAGTCATCACAGGATGAGGCAGGCCCTGTCTGCCCCCAACACTGGGTCAATTAGTGTGACAGTTGATAGCATTGATGAGGGTCGCTGAGGGGCGAGCTGAAGTGCTTTCTGAGAGGCTGAGCATGCTTCCTTCAGCAACCCTGACAGTGCTGTCCCTGGTGATAAAGTGGACAGGAAATTAGGTCCAGGAGTCAAAAAACAAACTCTGGTTCAGCATCACTAGTTACTTCATAGGCAGTCATGTTGAGCTTGATGGTGCAGATGTGAGGAGTGATGACTATAAGGGTCCTGTAGGAAGGACCTGAGCACCTTCTCAGAGGTGTAGCTTGTAGCCCTTTCTGCAAGGGGGAGAATGGGCTCAAAGCGTGCCTGTGCGTGTGTAGACTTTATAGCATAGATACATAATTAGCCCAGAACTGCTGGGAGCTTAGCACTCCAAGTGCTAAGAGTGACAGATCACTTGTACTGCACATGCACAGCATACAGCTCTTTGCAGCATAGATAATGCACTGCCTGGAGAGACTGGGCAGCCCCAGCTGTTATCTTAGCTAGTCTTATCTGCTTAGGTACTGTTATCATAGCTTCTTGCTGTGACACCCACTAGAATGGGGTCTGAAGCAAGGCAGGGCTGTTCTACAGATGAGGAACAAAAGTGTACTGAAGGTTAAATAACTCATCCAAGGACAGACAGGATGTCTGTGCCAGAACCTAGATCTCCAGCTATCTTGAGCATAATTGGAAAATCTGAGTAGATTATCTCATACCAAGAAAACTGCAGAGGTAAAGTAGAGATTAGGCAAGGTTCATTCAGTTCTTCCATATTCAGTGTAAGAATATGCTCTTTGCTCACTTATGGACACAGTGGTGTATTCCAAACATGATCTATGAGCTTTTGTTGATACAGAGTGATTAATTTTAAAAAATCCTTTGCTTGCACATTTTCTGGGTATAGAGGGAAGGCTGGAAAATGCAAACCCTTTAGCATGTTTTTTACTGTACACAGAAGTGCTGCTGTGATACTGTTATAAGAGTATTCTGATTGGGGTAATATAACTAAGGAGAAAAAAAAACAAACTGGCAGATATTCCGTGGTCTCTGAGAAGGTAGTTTGACCTCTCAGCATAGCAGAATTAGTAGCATTTTAAAATTTTTTTACATGCTATATCTGGACATAGCATAAAATCTGTTAAATCAACAACCATCCTTTCACTGACTTCACAGAGGTATGAATCAGGCCCCTAACACCAGAAAGAATAGCATTCTATATGAATGAATTCTATAGAAGAAAAAGGTTTATTGATTTTAAAGCAGAGGGAGGATAGTGAAAGATGAACAAATGGAGACATGTACCTGGGAATAATAGGGGACTTCATGCTGTATTCTGTTTCTTGAAGGAGAATACCACTAATCAGGTGACGCAGCAGCAAGGTTCTGCATCTCTGTGAATGTTTGGGATTTTTTATTGTCTTTTGCCTCACTTTAATATTTATAGTTAAACTGAGTATGAAGCTTCATATTCAAATGAATATAAAGCTGACAGAGAAAAGGAAAGGCTGGGATTCTCTCTGACTCTTGTTGTTTTCCTTTAACTTTTAAACATTGGCTGTTCGTATAGTTGGTGAGGAAGAAAGAAAGGCTGAATACTTTGAAAAGTTAACCAATTTTTAAAGATGAAATTTGGAGGAAAATAATCCTGAATGTTTCAAAATTGGAATATGTTTTATTGGGTCCAATGTACACATGCAGTGGTTGTTTCATTGCTATGCGAAGACTTCATTATGCTACTAATAGGCGCGTGTGTGCGTTCCCCTAAATTGCAGCTGTAAGGTTAGGTCAGATAGGGACACATGCTAATTTCTGACTGAATCCAACTGCCAGTATATCTGTGGGCTCATATTTCTGTTGAACTGAACTGTATGTTAGCTTCCATTTAAGAAAGATTATGAAAAAGGAGAAGGAGCATAAAGGAATTATATATACATGATATTTTCTTTATGGTGCCCATCACTACCAGGCTAATTTTAGGAGGTGGGGTAGAATTCTGCTTCTGCATT
The DNA here is from genome assembly GCF_000699245.1 of Pterocles gutturalis. NCBI lineage: Eukaryota > Metazoa > Chordata > Aves > Pterocliformes > Pteroclidae > Pterocles > Pterocles gutturalis. The sequence continues at coordinate 32,099 of NW_010137951.1, forward strand.
CATTTAGTTAGAGAAACATTAAATCCTTGCTGAGGTCAGCAGGAGTTGCATATGCTAGGTGTTTGAGAAGGAGGTGTCTGGCTTGATGACTTAGGTCAAGCACCAAAGGCTTGAAAGTCTTACAACAACAAGACTGGAAAATAGGGTCATTGTTTAAAAGAAAAATCCCTTAGTTCAGAATAAATTGTTTAAATCACATGAAGGAGAAAGATTCCAAACTTGAAGAAATTTAATTTCTCCCTAATTATCAGCTATATAAAGAAAACCCAATTGTTCAGAATGTTGGCAGAGCTTGCAATGAGTGTTGAGTGTTGGCGCTTTGCTCACTCAGTGCCACTGGAACTAATGCGAGTGGGGAAGAGTGGTCCCTTTGTGGAACTGCAATGACTTGTTAACAGGTGGGTGTTCTCTACCAGCAGATCCGGTGGGGAGACTTGCGTCAGAGTCCAGCTTGTGCCATTAGTCTTTCACCCTTATAAAGACTAAAAGTTCACTGCTTGCCACCACAGTCTAGAAACAGAGATTGCAAAGAATCTAAGTGAAAAGTCATCATCTTAAGATGTCTTCAAACATTTTTATTTGTTTCTCTAGATGTACAGGGGCTTCCAGATAATGCCACATGTTCAGTACATCTACACTGAAGCCTCTGAGAGCCTTTGTGGAGTCAAGCTGGAGGTCAACAAGTACCAATATCTGATTACAGGTAAGGGACAGTGTACTTCTTTGTAATCAAAACCTCTTCTGTTCTGTATGTACACACACAGGACATGGGCAGCTGTGTAGACAGCTCTATACGCAGCTTCCCAAGTGTCAAGATGGCCAACAGTATTTTGGTGTTCAGTATTCTTTACTGCTGAGAGTTATTTCACTCTCTAGATTTCCCTCTGTTTCCTAAAGTGTCTCTCATACCTAGACATGTTGTGACAAATATGCTGTATGGCAGTCCACAACTGTCAATTCATACCTGAGCTGGCATGTCTGTCACAGGGAACTGGTTGCTACACAGCTCTGCCAGAAATGGAAGATCCCTTTTGGAATGAACTGGAGAAGTGGAGGCTGCTGGGGTGGGGGGATGCAAGGAGATGGAGATATGACAGTTGCCAAGTGTTGTTCCTAGTGAAGATGTCAGTTCACTTGGTTGTGCTCTGTTTCTGAGAGGAGCTTGACAGCATTACTCACCTGCATGTTGTTGCTGGTGCTTACAGCTGGCACAACACTCATAACTTACAGAAGTGCTGTAATCTTGTTGGCCAGAGATTCCTGAACCAGCTAATAAAAAGAAAGCAGTTGCTGAGCAGTGACTGAAGCCAAACATATTGAGAACATTAGGAATCTCAGGAAAGGAGAAAAGTGCTTCAGTTGCGAAGTGCTAACTTGTGACCGTGTCTCTGTTTTCAAGGCCGTGTGTATGAAGGGAAAGTTTATACTGGCCTGTGCAATTGGTACGAGAAATGGGACCGGCTGACTCTGTCCCAGCGTAAAGGACTGAATCATCGTTATCATCTGGGCTGCGGATGCAAGGTATGTGTGTCTAATTAGGTGGCCTTAAGACATTCAAACCCTAGAATTCATGTTTTCCCTGGCTGGTAATACCAATGATGCTGGTGAACAGCCAGGCAGAGAAATGGAGGAAAACAATTTTGACAGGGGAAAAAGTAAAGCCCAGCTTTAGTGCTGAGACTAGAGAAGAGACAATCAAATAAAAATGCATAGTCTATGCCTTTTTAATGCACTGTGGGAGTTAATTGGGGTTGGGGAAGGCTTTTGGAATCCATGAAGAATTGTTTGCAGGTGAATGAAATCAGGTAACAGAGGCTTGGCGAGATACGTTCAGCTTTTTTCCTGTGTAAACATTTTGAGCACTTAATACCTCACAGCCTGGCACTGTCACTAAGATTTTTACTCATGGCCCAAGGCCTGCAAAAACATAGACACAAGCTCAACTTTTCTACACCTGAAAAGCCCTTTTGACTCCGAAATTACCTGGTGAAGCTAAGTGTATGCTTATGTGCTTACTGAACTGAGGCTGAATTTTGGGTTAGTAAGTAAGGTTTGAGGGAGTGGAATTTTGAATCCCTTGTTTCTGACAAAAAGACATTTTATATAATGTTGTTTTTCCATGTAGCCTTACCTGATTGCTCTTTACAATTGCAGATTAGGCCCTGCTACTATCTGCCCTGCTTTGCCACCTCCAAGAATGAGTGTATTTGGACAGACATGCTCTCCAACTTTGGCCACTCAGGACACCAAGCGAAACACTATGCCTGCATCCAGAGGGTGGAAGGTTACTGCAGCTGGTATAGAGGATGGGCGCCTCCAGATAAAACGATAATCAATGCCACAGATCCCTGAGCATGCTATCCTTTCCTTACCTCCCCTCTCCCTTACTTGTGGCTGATCTTCCTTTGGACACTAACTCTTACCAGATCATGATGATGACAATGAAATTAGTGCCTGTTTTCATGCAAATTTTAGCACTTTGAACACTTAAAAAAAAGAAAAGGAAAAAAAAAAAGAAAGAAAAGTCTGTGCTACCTTACTGCATTTGTAATCAACTTTTCCATTTTTTGATACCACTTGTTTTGATCAGATGACATTTGGGAGCTTACTTTTGCACACCAGAGGGAAAAATGTGAGGGGGAAAAAAAAAGAAAGAAAAAAGATAGAGCTCTTGCTCTCTTACACGTATCATTAGCTGTAGCAATATAATCTCTATTTTTTTAGGAAAACAAAAATCTAAAAACTCTGCCAGTTAGGCACTGTATTCTTCTATGTGCTGGCTTCCCATCACCCCTCCTCATGCACTAAGTGCTGAAAATACGTAGATAAATCTATTTGAAGGAAAACAGGTTTCATTAATCAGATTGGCAAATGAAACAAACTGAAAAGAAACTCGAGCCTAAACTCTGGAAAAAATGACTCCAAAAGAAATCCTCTTCTATGGGAGAGATTGCCAATGTGATTGACTGCAGCAGTGGGAGAATTCACCTGGTGTGTCTGACCACATCATCTGGTAAAAGCATTGTTGACTGATTGTCCTAGCTAATTCAGTCGTAGTGTGAATGAAACAGCACATTTAAAGTTCTGGTATTCCCCAGAACAAAAGAGAGAGTATTATGTATTTTTGTTGTTTAAAAAACAAAAGCCCTGTCCCCTATGTTCAGGGAGGTAAATCCACCTACAGCAGAGCTGATGAAGTGCTGTGCCATCCTGTTTTGAGCAGCATTGGCCCCTGAAATATTTGCAGCTTAGCTTCAACAGCGAAACCAGCTTGTGAACACCTTAAACCAAACAGATGCAAAAATACCAACTGTAAATCAATCACATGGAAGCGGGAAAGGGGAGACTTGCTAGAGCTCTTAGTATATATATATATATAAAAATCTATTACCAAAATAGTGTTTTGCTGAACTAAGATGTATATACATATAATGACATAAGCTATTTTTGACAGGACATGGAATTTTTCTTTTTGGTTTTACAAACAAAGGAATGGTTTGATTGTGTTTTAAAGACAGAAATATTGACATTCCAAGTCAGTGAGGCGTTTTTAAGATATTGAAGCTCCAGTGTATCTGCAGTAGTTGCTACAGTCATTGTTTCCTCTGTACCTCCTCCCACCACTTTCCTACCCTGCAGCTACACTAGCTGCATTTGTTTATATAGTGAAAGGAAGTGTGTGTGGGGGCTAGGCAAGGAGAAGTGGTCTCCTAATAAGTGCTGTCTGGGATCGTAAAATTTCAGCTGCCCAGAGGATTCCTTCTGTGTCAAGTGCTGTGTTTCCCTCTAGGCACTGTTAAGCATAGCTCTGTGCATGTGCTCCTACCATGTCCTGCAGTGATGTGGGAGGAGGAGCCTTACTGTCTTGTGCTTTGCTGTTGACTGGAGAAGTTTTTTCGTTCTATTTTGTTTTTTTTAAGAAAACTATAATATAATTTTTCTTATCAAATAAAAGTATTTTAAGTTTTAATGATGGTGAAGAAGGGGTACTGACAAAATGGGTGACTGAGTTTTGGATGGGGAGGGTTTGGGCAGGGAGAAGATTATGCTTAATTTCATTTTTGTATTATTATGATTATTTATCTTAAGTTTCCATATATCTTCAGTTCATTCCACTTAGAAAGCAGAGCTGCCACCAGCAGGAAAATGTGTTGCAGTGATTCCAGCTTGGGGCAATGCAGCATTTTACAGTCAGTGACCTCAATTACTGGAGAGTTGTCAGGCGCCTCTTTGCCAGATGAAAAGGAAAGGGTGTGTGAAGGCCCCTCATATGGTTGTATGTTCCTTGTGTGCTACTAGAGCTCTACCAGGCCTACACCCCGTGAAATGCCCCACTTACTAGATGAATTGTTGCAGCAGAAAGCATGTAGTTTCAGTTTTAACACGAGCTTTAAAGGGCATTTTCACAGAGCTGATATAAGAGGTGCCTGGGTCTGCTGTGTATTTTTTTTTTTTTTTTTAGCTGCTCTGAGTGGCAATGCAGCACAAAAAACCACTGAAAGTTGGATTTTCCTGTGATTCAGGCTTGGAACACTTTTCAAAAGTCCTGTTCCCTGTGACTGCTCCTAAATTATAGGTTGGAGATAAGAGGGAGAGTAGAGTGCTGCACAGCACCCATCACAGGATCAGGTGGTGGGTTGCCCCTTTTGGCAGAGTTCTGGGTTGGGCTTTGGACACAGTGGAACAATCTCTGTTCAAACTGTGCACCGCTGACAAAATCTCTGAGGGTCACTGAGGGAAGGGAGGAGCCGACCTCGCAGCCCTCGCTGTTTGCATCGTGTGGAGGTGGTATCGCTGCAGATGGCCCTCGTTCTCAAGGCAGCTTTGCAAAGCTGACATCTCTTTGAGCTGCAGCCACTTTTCATGGCTTTGGAAGGCTAAATGAAAATGCTCCTCGATGCAGTGAAGTGTTGATTTGAATTTTCATTAAACTGCAGCTCTGCATATTTTACCTGTCACCGATTCATTTAGCTAGCTGAGACATCACAGTATTGCACTCAAATTATTGTGAAAATATTTGCATTCTAATGCTATGAGGACTTGTGTCCCTAAGTAGGATATAATGTAGCTATGTGCTTTGTAAACAACAGAACAGCAGCCACATTACCAGAAACTGAAATGTATTCCCATTTATTATTGCTGATGGTAAAATATTTCTGAGATGCAGACACCTCGACCGGCAAGGGGTGGGAGTTTGGTAGCAAATCTTTCCCCTTGCTATGTAAAGAAACAGTTGTTACGGCTTTTAAAAATGTGGAGCCAAAAGGAGGGGGAAGAATCCAGTAAAAATACATTTCTTTTGGGAGGCTTCTTAATTTTGTTTCTGTGCATGCTATCAGGGACGTGTATTTCTTGTCTAAGCTTTAGCTTGTGTGCCTGCATTAAGAACCTGACTGAAGGCTCCCTTGAAGTGGGAAGGAGCCATTAAATGGATTGAACAGGCTCTAAATCAGACTCAAAGGCTTCTTCCTTTCTATCTGTTCTGCTTTCCTCTGTCCTGCTAGTTCACTTCTGCCTTCCAATGGACAAAACTTTCTCCGTCATTACAGCAGGCCATGCAATGTGTGGGAACACCAGGGATGGAGATGTGAGAAGGCAGGTGTGAAGTTCTCCCCAAAATGTTAGGCTATGGAGCATGAAATGGCTTGCAGCCACACAAATATCTTCCTGTCACCTCTGACATGCTCCTTACCTTACCCTGTAACCTAAGGTTAAAGAGGAATTGTCAATGGCACAGCTCATGTGAGCATGACCTTTGGGCATGTACAGGATGAGGGCTTTTTTTTTTTCCCCTCCTATGCTTTAGATATTTGGACATTATTAAAAGTACTTCTCAAAATGCATAGATCATTTCTAGACTGTCGCTGTTTGCTTTCTTATTTATAGATATTTTTCTTTATTTGCTTGAGAGTGTTTTCCCTTTCAGAATTACAAAAAAATATGAAAAATATATTTAAGGTTTGTAAAAGATTGGATTCAATTTTCCTTTTCCAAAGTGGAGGGGATAGAGAGCAGGAGATCTGTGCATGGAGTACCTTGAATAAAATACTCTTGTGGGAGGCTTCCTTCACCCCTGTATGGGACAAACCTGCCATTTCAGGTCTAAATTTCCCATGTTTTGAAGACTTACATGGTCCTTTAGATAGGACTATTCTAAAACCTAAATATATTACCATATCCCATTCATACTTGGCCGGAGGAAAATGCTACCTCACGGCGATTTAGCTAGCTGAGATATCACTGTATTGCACTCAAATTATTGTGAAAATGTTTGCATTCTAATGCTATGAGGATTTGTGTCCCGAAGTAGGACATAATGTATCCTGCAGGGAAACATGCTGTTGTTTTTTTACGGTAAGGACTGTTTAAAGTAAAGGCCTCCATGGGAAGAAGTATCCATTCTTTCAAATGTCACTGAAAGTATACCTGATTTATAATGGGTTTTATAGCTTAAAGGACAGAACAAAATTTTGAGAACTGCAAAAATTTTTTCTTTTTTAGAATAAGTGTCTTTCTTGAGAAAAATCTTAAAAATCCACTGAACATCTGCTGATGCTTTGCCTGTACTGGCTTCTCCTTCTCTCTGGTGCTGTCCTTCCTTCATAGAGCCACTCCGCTGTTCCTGATAGTCATGGAAACTTGGGAAGGGAATCAAACCCGTGTGAAAAAATCGTGTCCAGAAGGAATGTATTGCTAAATTTTCTAGCACTGTTTACAGTTTTCCTCCATGTTATTTATAAATTTTATATTCAGTGAATGTATATTGTCTTTTAAGGTAATGTTGCATAATGTTCACTTTTTATAGTGTCCTTTTATTCTAAACAGTAAAGTGGTTTTATTTCTATCACAGACATGCTGTCTCTGCTTCACTTACATTAGTTTCTGTCCACTTCGAATGTACACAAATGGATTTGCAAGTGGATTTATTAATTTCCTTCCCTTTCTTGATAGCATTTTATCGGGCCCAAAGCAGGTATTCCACTTCTGGCAGTTTTTCTTTGCTCTTTAGCAAAGATCTGTCCAGCAGTCCCTCCCTCTTTTTAAGAGGCTGATCTCTCTAACAGTTGTTATTGGGGTCGTAAGCCCAGGGGAAGCAAAAAAAAATTCCCTTTTGAAGTTAATGTGTCCCACTTGTTAACTGGCCATAGGGGGTCACTACAGAGCAAGGCAGTCATTATGTCTGTCTTGTAGCACCACTAGGGCCTTAGGAGAACAGTTGCCAGATTGCTCTTATTTCCAGTAAACTGATCACTGGGGCGAGGGTTGAAAGGTACATGCCCATGGCAAAGGAAAGAGATTCATCTTTTGGATCATTTCAGCTGTGAATTGTCTGAGCCTTGTGTCCTCTCTTCATGTTCACTGTTTAAGGCTGGTTAAAAATGCCCTCTTCTCATGAGAAGGAAGCCCCAGAAAAAGTGTTTCCAACTAAATTAAAGTGCTCACAAAAATGGGCCTAGTGTTTACAGATTTCCTTTATCTCAGTTTTACTTTAGGAAAATCTCTATTCTCTACATGAATGAAAACAGATTTTTTTAAAATGCTTAATCCAAAGGTTTAGAAAGTAAGCTTTGGAAAGTTTTGGACATAGAAAGATGAGGATGTCTTATGTGAGAACTTCCTTGCTTAAAGTGTATCACATTGCAAAGAAGTAAAACCGTAATGCTAGTTATAGGCACTTCCGGGGGTCACCTATCAAAGGACCACAGCATACTTCACGAGTGCTGGCTGGTACAACTTGTAAATGCCTCCAGGAAAGGGAAGAAAAAGAGTGGGAAAGAGGGACCAGTATACTCCTGTCTGACACATGGAGAAGCTGATGCACAGTGGGCAAGCAGCTTTCACAGGTATTTGATGGACTGATTAGTGCAGTGGAGCTTTCTTGGCTTAATCTCTCGCCTTCTCAGCCTCTCACAGCCCAGGATACTGTGAAGATGCATCTAAAATAGATCTTGAAAAGTTACATAGATTCATTCCGTGAGGCAGACTCCTCACCTGGAAAGGGCTGGCCTGAATTTGCCCCCATGGATTGTTGCATGTGTAAATGTTTGGAAAGTGACTGATCTAAACCAGGTTACTTAAGCTTGCATATCAACTATAGTGTTTGTGTTCATATGAGATTATCTACAGTTTAAAAAGGTTCCTGTATTCTTTTGGAAGTAAGCAATAGCGTCTCCAAGTAGGTGATCAACCACAAAGATGACAAATACATGAAATTAAGGTCAGGACTCTGCTAAACCAAACTACTGTGCTGGTAACAAATGCATTTACATGCTGAGGAATCAAGATTCAGATCTCCTGACAAGAAAATAATGCAAAAAGTGCTAGCTAATGAATTTGCAATTAAAACCTTAATCAAGTCTTCCAAAAATACCATTCCTGAAGTGATGGTCAGACAAAGTCACAACTATCCTGAAGCGTTGCATGTGTCACAAACCCTGCTTCATAAATCAATGCAACAGGATTTATCAACTACTTTGTCTTAAAAGTCTGCAACAAACTGTCACATAGTGTTTAAGGACCATCCATTTCTTTACATCTTAAATGATAATGCAACTCTTACCACTGCATTACTTGAGTGCTTCACAGCACTCCTGACCGTACTTATCTTCATGATGTGCCTGTGAAGTATGGAAGAGCTGTTGTCCACACAGCACAGGTTGAGAACAGAGTATTGGAACAGAGAGATGAAGGACTGGGATTTCAAGGTATTCAGGTACCTAGCAAGCACCAGTGTGATTTTTCACAAGAACCTAAATAAGGCTTCCTTTTGAATTTTGAAGCCCTCATCAGCTACCTACATCTTATTACACATTGTGGTTGGCCCACAGTGTTGCAACAAGTGTGTGAGAAAAGAGGGTTTTGAATGTTTTTAAGTCCTAGTTTGACATCTCAACAACCCCAATCTTCAGGCTAGCAATGCCGCTCAAGTTCACAGTCAAGCATGAGAAATAAGCTCAGCCAGCCAGTGGCTCACATGGGGGGGTGGGTCATGGTTCACACAGGGTCTCATCAAAGCTTCAGCCAGGTAAGTAGAGCCGCTAATTCATGGATGTAAGTTGTAAGCAAAAATTCATGAAGGATTAGCCACCCTCTTAACTCAGGGAAAACAAGAGACATAAACAGTTTTAAGCAAAGCCACTCACTGCCATGTTCTCCAGGACTAAAGGCACTTACACAGATCTCTTTGGAAGGTGCCATAAGAGTTTGGTACGGTGCCCAGTAACCACACAGGGCACTGAGTGTTTAGCTGTTGACAGGAAGACTAGACCCCAGAGCCACCATGCAAAGGAAACATTACAAGCTGAAACAAACTCTTTCTCAAGAACTCCAGTTTACTTTGAGTACCTAGTCAGGCTGATAAATGTTTCATGGATGGCAACAACATGACAGACCAATCAAACTGACACTGTGAAACAAACATTTCTTAAGGCCCATGTCCCAAATCTTCAATATATTTTAAGCAATTCCATGAGGGGAAAAATCCACTTTATCTGAATAAAGTGAATCCTTACTCTAAGGGACAAGCTTTTTGTTGACTAGATTTTACAATGGATTTTTGTTTTCATTTTGAGCCTGCTCTCTTTGGTCACTTTTTAAGGGTCCATCTGGGGGAGGACTGAGCAAGAAAAGAAAGAGGTTCCCAAGCAGTGCTTTTTGTACATTGCTTTTAGCTAGTAATTCTTTGGAAGTAAAACTGAGAGTCTTCCCAGCATTCCCACTGCCATCTCTCGTGCCCAACTCACATTCGTTATTTCTCCCCCATCCATGCTCGCATCAGAAGAAAGCAAAAGTACTCACCATCTGCTTATGGCTTGGGAAGAACGTTTGCTCCACGAGGGGGAACTTCTCAGGACCCAGCGTTTTGAAGATTTTAATGAGCTGTGAGAACTTGGGGAGAGGGAGGAGGAACAAAAAACAGACACAGTGGATGTCAGTGTCTTATTGTGTAACAGGTAAGCGCTTGCAAAATGTTCTGATACTGGTGAAGAAGGTGAGAGAAACATGTTATGCCTTTCCCACCTTGCTTTCTTGACCTGAGAGCAGCAAGAATATATGAAGTTGTTGTATTTACCCACGGCCAAGCCAGCCAGTTTGTGTACAGAAAGCTGGGATTATGAGAGCAGAGAAGGGGTTCAAGAACCAGAAGGAGATAATTTTGGGTTTAGTTACAGGTCTGCTATGAACAAGCTTTCTTTCCAAATGTGGTTGAAGAGGGGTGAGGGGGACCCATCTTGGTAGAGGAAAGAGCTCTGAGGAGTCACCAGACAGGAAATCAGTGCCACCACTCCTGAGCAGAGACAAAACAAATGAAAGCTCTCCCTTGGATCTCTGCCCCACAGCCAAATCAAAGCAAGGCACCCATCCTGATGAAGGGAAGGAGAATTGCTAAAGGACAGGGATGACTAGAGGGAATTGTCCATGCTACCTGATTTAAGCGTTAAACAAAGGAAGCTGGACCCCACTGTCAATCATAACTGACATTTATTATGAACCAAGGGTCTCCCTACAGCCTCTCATGCATGGCAGGAGTAAGGGGAGATCATCTGCTACCCCTGTCCCATCTACCAGTGAGGTCTGAGGGAGGCACCAGTCTGTGAGGATGGTATCTAGAGAAAGCAGTGTGTAACACCAATGGGGAAAGCAACAGTGCTGGTACTTAATGGACAAGGGCGAACATTTGCCATTGTCCCAACCTGTCAGCATGAACTGTACCATTATCATCACTATCATCACTATTATAAACTTTATAATGCGGGGTTGTGTCCAGCCAGACACAAAGCTCCCTATGGTAGGACTGAGTTTTGATTTCTGTTCAGGTTCCAAAACCCCAACAGATGCGAAACACAGCAAACTCCTGCTCCACTTCGACCATCTGTGAAGCAAGAAAATTATTCTGTACGTTGTCTGCAGCCTCACTGTTCAATCTATCATTGACCAGCTTGAAAAAAACCAAAACTACAAGAGAGAAACTTAATAACCATAACAGAAAATGCTGCCAAAGCAGAGTTGCTATACCAAAGAGAATAAGAGATGATATATATATATACCCTAGAAACCTTCTGGATCTCAGGGGCCACTTAGATTCTTTATAAGCACACCTCTAGCCATTCTGCTTTCTCTCTGAGGAGGTGCAGCCCCATTGCCATGGACAATGCTGAACTGGCAGTGCTGTTGGTGAAGTGGTTATACTGGCAGCCTTGCAGAAGGGGGAGTAAAGCTGAATGAGGTATCTTGATTTGTTAAGAGACTAAAATGATTGGGGATTGCTCCACAGGTAAGAATTTTAGTTCCTACTGAGCTGGTAGATGTGACTGAATCACCCATTGATGTCCTATTTGCAAAGTAATTTAGAAACTTAGTTTCCAAGGCCCCTAGAATTTGGTAAAATCAAGTTAAATTAATAAAGGCCTCCAGTCTGGGCCGAGGGTTACTCTAAGTCCTTTACACAAGTTCCTTCAAGTTCCCCATCAAATCTAGGGATGCATTTTTCTTGAAGGAGATCTTTGGGTCACCTGTGTCACCTAAGGGAGGTAACACACAGATTAAGAGAAGGAGATGGGCATCTAGGGAACAAGGGAGGGGAAGGAAAGTCCCATTTCCTCCCAATAGCATCAGCTGCCTAATTTTACATGTTCTGAACACTTCTGAGTAATGGCTGAAGCTAATAAATGTACAAAATCACAACCCCAAGGTTAAATTGCAGATAAAGAGAGAGCTACTGAGAATGTTTTATGCTGAGTACCTACATTAGGGCTCTTGTCCTGCTTATTGGGCTAGTCTAAGCAAAAGCTGTGTAAGAAGTTGAAACGTCACTTTGTGGTGGAGAAGAAATACCTCTTTGGGAGATAAAGGGGGGTATGGGTGTAAAAAAATGCAGCCACTGTGCAAAAAAATAAGGCTGCAAGGTGTGTGCCAGACTTACGCTGTACGCTAAAGGGGCAACTGCCAGCAGGTTAGCAGACAAATGCAAAGAATATTTTTCCTAGTCTTGTAGGGCAAAAGGTGGCATTTAAAAAAACCCCAGAAAACATCATGAGGTGGCATATCCCACCACTAACAGCACCACCCCCTCACAGACACGAGCAGATAAGACAAAAACTCCCTGCATAGACTAATTATTGTTGGCAAGGAGGGTATTGATATTGGGGAAGGAGGACAGCTTACCTCCCTTAACTACTTGCGCTAGCCCTGCACATCCTAGAGAAGAAAAATAAAGCCCTGTTTTGACTAGCAAGGTGAGCAAACAGGGCTTAAAAAGTTAAACAGAATGAGACAGAGATGAGGAGAGGAGGAAAAACACCCTGACTGAGAGCAGCACATGCCCCTTGCTGTGCGTGTGTGCAGCCCTGGTGAACCAGGGACGTCATGATGTTGAGGTGACATGCATTTATCTTAGGAAAAGAGCTCAAACAAAATAACTGGAACAACTGTGCAGCTGACAGACAGTGTCCTGACTTGTTCCTTGGGCTTCCCTTTGAAGCATACAGCTCTTGGCTGTTGCTGAAATAACAAGTGTTTCAGATGGACAGATGAGAGTCTTGGCCATCTGGGAGCCTCCTTAATGGGCCAAGCCTGCAAAAAAGTCTGATTTCGGTATTGACCCTCATGAAACAATTGACTCTTTTTTTTTTTCTTTTTTTTTGTTTTTTTTTTTGGCAATTATTAGGGACAGGATATTGGCAAAGAGACACCCATGTTGCATAGTGCAGCAGCCTCTTAGATACCTGGTAGCAGAGCTCAAGTAGCACGTCCCAGTGCATTTTAGGTGAGTTGGAACGTTAGTGTCAGCAGCTCAGCTAGATATAATTGCCCCTTCCACATTTTTGTATGAGTTCTTACTTTCTGTGTTTCCACTGGTTTTAATGAGATTGCATCTAGACCACATAGCAACACATGGGGCAAGGCAATGTGGCACAGTCTGGGTTTTAAGTACCTGGAACAGGAATGCAAGTGAAATGCCTTGGCTGGCTGGTTGGACATCAGAGTTACTTGCAGGTTATCTTTACAGAGAAATAAAAAGATCCATTCAAGGGATCTCAAGGCCTTTTGTATATTTTTAATGTGCCTAGGTCATCAGGCACATTAAAATCCCTTGACAGTTAATAAGAGTTTGGCTGGGAGTCTCTTGGACTCTGTAGATGTCTGTCTTCAAGACTTCATATTTCCTGCTGTCTTACAGATGCAAAAATCATCTTATGACATTACTGCATGTAATATGAGTACTACTCTGAGCATTGTCCCACCTGTATTTTATATTGTAACTTTTATAACACAAAAATTATAATTAGTGTTTGAAGCGTTGTGTTTAGTGTGCTTGTAGCATTATTTCTCAATAATTCTGGGATCATCTTAAAACTTAGGTTTCTTAGATGTTTCTCTGTGTGTGAGATCCACCTGAATATGTCTGTTTTTCTTTCAGAAACAACTGTTTCAAACTATGCCTGTGTTTAATGCAAAATTTTACCTTTGAAGAAATTTGTGTATTGCAGTACTGGCAAATGTCATTTAAAAATGGGGCTGCATGTTTAAGTAAACTCAAGCCCAAACTCAGCTGATTGTAATTAGAGTTGCTGAGAAAAAACATTGTTGCAAATTGCCAAGGAAAAACAGTGTCACTTCCACCCCCCCTCCACAAAATCATAAGCATTTCTATGAAATGGAACCATTTTTGGAAAAAATAAAAAGGGAGAGTGAAAATCACATTTCCCAGGGGTATTTAATTTCATTTCTTCATGTATCTAAACTATTTTCTAGGTCCAAAAGTTTCCAGTAATCTTTGTTAAGCAGATCCCTTATTTCAAGATACCTGTTTTGCAACCAGAGTGGAACATGCACCCAAGGGGTCTGTCCCTATCTCTCATTTCCCAGCTATCACAAAATCAAATTTTCTGATTCTGGTGCCAGTGAAGCTTTCTGCCCTCCAATGCCCCACTGCAATCTCTACCTGAACTTCAGCCTGATAAAATTCCAGTGGTAGCAAATATCAGCTCAGATCCCATCTGAGCTCTTAGATTACTTATTGAGTTACAATCATGGGTTTGGGGGGTGATGTGTACACGGGGGCCACAGGCAAAGGAGGCGTTCTGCAAACCTGTTTTAAGTGTTTGCAAGTGGTTTCCTTGACTCCTCTGGGAAGGTTGCCCGAGCCAGCTGTATTCCTTGTGAGGAAAGCGTGGCACAACCAGACCCAAAACAACTAGAGCCAAGTTATTAGCAGAGCCAATTTATCCCACACTGCTTTGCCAGCTCTGCTTTTTTATTATTTTATTTTTCTTCTCAATGTTCTGAGTTTGTTTGTTTTCTTTTATTTCAGATATGTAAAAACAGGCCTGTCACATCTTGAGGCCCCTATACACCATCACAAACATAATTACAAAGCATGAGTTGAAAAATGTCCACTAAACCCTGACTATCTCAACCCCAAAATCAGATGGAATAGACCACACGACCGTCTTCCTCAGCAAAACCCAGTCTAAATGCAGAGGCTTTTTGTCTGGTCACTGGAGTCAACACACTCGTGTCAGACCAACTGTAGGAAGCAATGCATAGGTGTTGTACTGAGCCTGGTACTTGATCCAGCTCTTTCTCCCCTTTCCATTCCCAGCAACCCTTGTCACTGACATGGGGACTGAAGCTGAATGTGTATCATCCACCTATGCAGTGATGGAAAAGTGAGATTTTTCTCACTACTCTCATTACTGCACTAGAGCATTTCTGGAAAAGAATGGACCCTGCTTGTGGGCTTGACAAAACCCCCAGATGTCATAAAGGGGGCAAAAACTGAGAAGACCATGTCTATAACACTGATACCTTTTTGGTAAGAAATTAGTTAAATCCAGCACTGCATAGTGATGGAAATAAAAGTCTGAGTCATTACAGACCTCACCTGGATTTGAACTACCAATCAACACACTGAAGACTAATAAGCTGTTTATTCCAAGGAAAAAACAACAACAAAAAAAGACCTAATTAGGTAATGAGGAAGATAGTTACCACTCACTATAAATGTTACATCTCATCCCAAGCTATATTTGTGCAACGAGCAAGGCGAATTCCTGAAAATGTATCTAAAAGTTTTCCGTGGGGTGCATATTGGAAAGTTCCATCTCCTTGTCACATCCATATAGCTTGTAGTTCCCTGCCTCAGACCTAGAACAATGCAGGGAAATTTCCATTCTAGGAGCACGAGTGATCACGGAGGGCACTTTGTGATGAAAATGCTTGGAAGACCCAGCTATGGACTCCAAAACAGTATCAGCACCTGACTTCTTCCTGCAGGTGCTGCTATGGCCAGCCTTGCTCCTGTTGCTCATGATGGCCAGCCTTACTCCTCTGGCTTTCTTACTCTTGCAGTTCCTAAAAAATATTAGTCACAAAATAGGTCTGGGGAATTATTACAAATTTTGGTTTGGGGTTGAGACGAGCCAATGATAACATTTTTAAAGGTTTTCTGAGATTTCCAGGTGAACTTGAGAAAATGTAAAGAACAGGTGAAGGGAAGTCCCAGTGCAAAATGTCAAAGTGCTGTCCTGTTCTTCCCAGATGCTGACTCAGCCCAAGATGTTTCCAAGGTGCAGTCTGTCAGGCTCAATAACCCAAGGCTTTATGATGATCTTATATTTCCTTCTGAAACTGCTGAAAAACTCTACATGCTTTCCCCTTTCCATCTGCCTGTCATTCCCTGACTTTGTCATTCTGTGTTCCCTTTTTTCCTGTACCTAGTTGTTGAAGAAATCTCTCTACCTCTCTTGCCTTTCCTTTCAGCTGATTTCCTCACAACAAAGCACCACCTACAAAAAGTATTAAGAGAAGACAAGTGCAGGTTGCACTTCTGCAAGAAATGGATAATCTTAGTCTTAGTCTGGGGCACCTGGAAACAAGTGTACATCTTAATGAAAGATGGTAGAAATAATGTAGTTCAGATACCTTCTAAACCAGTGAATGTTAATGTTTCTTTTAAGGTAGTTTTACTATGTTTTGGTCAGGACAAAGACCTGTTACTACTGATCTGCTATTATTAATCTATTACTATTCATCTGCTCTGCCTTACAATAAATCTAGATGCTACTGTACTGTTGTCTGTTTGTGACACATTAGAATCTGGGACAGGTGAAACTTCCTACTCAGGGTGAGGAAATAAGACCTTGATATTACTAGAGGCTGATAAAGGAGCTGTGCTGGTAGGTTTTTTTTTTTTTCCCCAAGAGTTCCCAGCCAGATTCCTAACGTTGTTAGGCAGTGGTTTTAGCCTGAAGAAACAAATTCCTATGAAACATACTGGAAGCTGAGTTTGGTGTTTTACTGGTACCAGATATCTACGTTGCAGTCTTGGCATGTGGTAGAGCTGGATTGTCACTTACCACCCAGGGCTTGCTGCAGAAATTGTAGATGGAGTAGAGGGAGTTGACTGTATGGACACCACCATACTGGAGGCCAATGATGAGGCTGCGGAAGTCCTCTCCCAGTGCCATGCTGTAGGCATGCTGCCGGATCAGGATGAAGTCGGGCTTGAAGGACCTGGAAGAGATGAGGGGAGTGATGTTTTACTTTCAAAACCTCGGCAACCCTTCTAGCCTCTCCCTATTTCTTCTCCTTCCTTTCCATTTTAATTAATGCATGTTTACTCTTCTTTGTGCCTCTTGTCATGGGTTGCTTGTGTTAGAAGGCAACAAACCAAACAAAACCCCCTAGTCATTAAAAAAAGGAAACATCTAACATAGCTGCAAGTGTGAGAGTGCAGAAAAAGGACAAAGAGATTTGCTGCAGTTTCCATATCACTCAGGCATGCACAAGAAAAGGCCACAGGCGGAGCCAAGGGTCATAAATTCACTGGTGGGGGATTCTCTTTTCTTTCTGAAAGCTTGGCCATATTTGGCAAGCTCGTTGCAATGTGCAGTGCAGATGAGGGAGCAACTTTGTTTCCTGATGATTGAACTCGATATTGAAGCAATGCCCAGTGGGTGGGAAGATCATGAGGGATTTCTAAAAGCTATCGTGCACATCCTTGCATTGGCATATATTCCCCCTTTAATCAGTTTACTACATACGCAGCACATCCCCGGCTCTTATGGCTATGAGTCAACAAGTAAAGGACAGGCATGCTAATGTAATTAATCAAATGAGCTGAGCCCCTCATTCAGTGCTGTGACTCATGGCGTGGACTTCCAGAATATTATTTAGCAAGGCTGGAGCCGGGACTAAGATGGTTCAACAGCAGCAGCTCTCAGCAAACACACAGAAAAGTGAGGCCCTTTCTAGGTAGGCCAGCAGGTGACAGATTATCTTTCAAACAGCCAGATCTCATTCCTTGCTGATGCTGTCTTCTGAGCCATTCAGAAATCTCTAGAAACAGAAGATGGAAAGAAATTTCCCAAAATGGAGATCATCAGTTCATTCTTGAAGATATGGAAGGGGCTTTTCCACAGAAACAGGGGATTATTTTATACTTTAACAGAGGTTACATCAAGAACATTGGAAAAATTTCCATGCTGTATTAAAGTTTTTCAGAGAAATGAGCTCTGTAACCAGGTTCCATTACCTCACTACCCTCAAACATTTTCCTTGCTAAGAGACTATAATTTCTATCCTTTGGATGTATGAGCTGGAAATACTTTGGGTTTATAGCCCCTATTTATATTTCCATCATTCTGGCAGGGAAATCCAAGATGGTGACTCTGGGCCAGATTGTGGCAACAATACTGTATGCAAAACCCAGTGCAGCTTTGTTGTTTTAAAGCTGTTCATTTTGTTTGTTGGCCTTGGGCTTTTGTTATCACCCAAGACATGGTGAAGAGCATGCTCTGCCTTTGTGATGAAAGAAGCCAGGCTTTGGAAATATTATGACTCCCTCCCACAGGGTATTTTTAAACCCAGGCATGTTCCCTAATGTTCTTGGCACCAAAGGCGGTGCTTTCTTCCAGCAGCGAGATGCATAATGAGCATTGGGAGGGCTGCGCTATCACTGTGCAGCTGATTTATGGACCTCCCTGGTGTCAATGGGGGTGAGGCGAGTGGTGACCCCCTGCTGAGAAACAGTAAGCCAATACAAATCTTAGAAAGCTTGAGCTGTTCCATTCTGCTGGACTTGCCATGTAGAAAGTACCCCGAAGGGGTACCAGAGCACAGGTCCTCAGGAGGAATTAATCAGCTTCCTAGGACCAGGACTCAATGTTTGCACTGAGTTACTAAACAGTTGTGTTGCCTGGAGGGGCAGGAGCTTCAGGCATGTCCCTCCTTCATTCAGCTTTCTGAGCACAAGAAGAAGAAAATAGCCCCTCTTACAGCCCAAGCCTTTCCCCAGACTTGACTTAGGGAGCAGCACTTACTGGGGCTGCATGGTAATGATTCAGATCATTGTCCTGGTCTCCCCAGAGGAAGCAGCAATGTTTGCTCTTGAACGTATCCCCCAGTGTCCCCAGGGTGGGGATGTGGTGCTGTGGTGCTGTGGTGGGGATGAAGCATGTAAATAAGTGTGGCTGGCGGGGAGGGGAGGACACGCAGTGGCTGGGAAACTGCCCTCAGTGGCTTTACTTCTGCCAGCCAAAAGTTTAGAAAAAAAACTCATCTTTTCAGATCCTGGCAAAAGAAGAGTTTTTCAACTTCGAAGATGGACACAAGAATACAGAATTAACGTAGAAAAGCCTATTCTCAAACTCTGAATCATGTAGGAAAGCAGAGTACTCTCTCACGTGGCAGATGAGGAGTGAATCTAGCTAAAGAGAAGGTGGACACTGAATCCCTGTTTTGAACCATGGGACAATGAGGATGTTCCCATGGATACTGAGAACAAGGCAGAGGAGTGCAGGGCCTGGGAGTAGCTGTGAATAAACATCAGCTGGAGAGCCCTGGAGTCCACGAGATGTTTCTCACGGAGAAGCAGAGACCAGTGGCAAAATGTGAGGAGAGGGGCTAGGAAGGATAGCAACCAGTAAAAGGGAAATGAATAGTCATATAAGAGTGGTGGTGTGAAAACTGAATAACTGGGGTTACCAGTGATCTGGGGGGGAAAGTGCTTAATCGCTTCACACGAGAATTCTTGCTTTTTTGGTAGAAGATACTTTTGCAAGCTACCTCTCAGTCTCAGAGCTTGTAAAGCTTAAGCTAATATACTGAGCCTTGGATTTGGAATAGCTAGTCACATATCTGTTTTCTTTGCTAGCTCAACCTGACCCAGTAACATCTCCCATGATAAAGAGTTCAGATCCTTGACAGACAGACAGGTTAGGCAGAAGTCCCACATTTGAAACACCATTGCCAAAACCTGTGCTGTGGTCCTAAGCACCTGAGTCTGGCAGGACTAGGAGAGCAATGGCAGGAGCACACACCTTTCCTCTTCACTAGATCTGTCGAGCCAGCACTCAGATGACCACAAATGGTCTCGAACAAAACTATACCTAGACCCCTTCTAAAGACAGGTCTTGGGAATGGGTTTTGTCACAGAAAGAATACAGGAGAGCCCACTCAAACATCTAAAGGACAGGGAGATGGTATAGGTAAATGGAACTAAAAGTAGACCATGTATTTAAAACACATTGGTAATAAGCTGTGCTCTGCATGTTAGTGCAGTGCCTTTCCTGGGATGCATGGCAGACACATACCTGAAGGTGTGAATCTTCCTTAGCATGATAGCCAGACAGATGAAGCTTCCAGGAGAAAGCTGGAGCCCATCTTTGGCCACAACCCTTTTACAGAAGCCCTTTCTCAGACCCCAAGAGCTCAGTTCTCATTTAGAGTTTGTCTCCTAGCATTTCCTGGCAAAATAAAGGCCACTAAGATGCATGTAACATGTTCCCAGAGTGGCATAGAGATGCAAGAATCCTCTGTTTAAAAAAAAAATAAAAAAACCGAGGAGACTGGAAAAGTTTCATTTACAGATTGAAATAGCTGGTAGGATTTAATTTTCCTCTGAAACGGAAAGGTGCTTTCCTTTCAGATCATCTTGCCACAGGCAATGGCCTCTGCCACACACGGGACACTTTCAGTGCTCTGACTGGTGCAGACTGAACCAGCCGACCCCAAGCGAAGCAGCCCCCCAGAGGTCCGTGTGGCTGTTCCTTGCTTTGTACTAGTTGCCTCCTTGTCCCCGATGCTAGCCAAGGCACCTGGAAGCTGCTCAGCCTATCTGTCCTCCTGGCAACTGAGATTGGCCAGTGATTACCAGAGTCAATCACCCCCAGGTGATGACAAGTGTCTGGCTAGGAAGCTGCCAGTCCTGAGCCTGGATTCTGACAGTATGGTGCAGGATGCTTGTTTGCATTTGACTAACTCTTTTACAAGTTGTTCCAATGCATTTTAGCAGTCTCTTTCTTTCTTTGTGGTAAAACTAGATTTTAGAGACAAACCTAAGTATAAAGCCTGGACCCAAAATGCCTAATAGGAAGAGATCTGACTGTAGAATATAATTTCTTAGGTTGGACCCATCTACTCTGAAATCTTTGACAGCATTAGGTGTCTTGGAAACAGTTTTGTCAGAAATGAGGGAATATAAAACAACTTTAAGAGATTCCTGATATTAAATATGGAAGTCAAATACCTCAGGAGCAGCAGTAGCTATTCTGGTAACCATGTGTCTAACTTCTCTAATTAGGAGACGAGAACCAGCTCTGAAAAGATTGTCGATAACACTTCTCTGCAGAAAGCAGGTCCCCAGACTGCTTTGGGGTAGAGAAGATGATGACAGCAAATCCTGCTGGGAGGTTTCATGCCCTAAAGAGATTTCCTATTTCTTTTTGCTGCATATAGCCATAACTCTGCCTTGCTTTCTCGTCCTTCAGCTTTTCTCACTGAAGCACAAAAAGCTTCATGGGCATGAATAGACAAGAATAGATTATGTTGTCAAAATACCTTTTAGTGATCCCTTCCACCTCTCATTGTGGATAATGACCTGCAGCCAAAGGATAGACCTGCTTTATACGTTAGCACCATGGTGGGTTTAGAGAGCTTCTTGCTTGTGCTGTGGAAGAGGGATGGGCTCTCCTGCTCTCTTTCTTAAAGAGTGCTAGTCTTACAAGGCACTTGGCCCTTCATGTTGATAGAAAAAAATCTTCCTTGTGCACTGAAGAAGCTCATTCTCACTTCAGGTTCTGTCTACCCTCCCTTATTCAAGGAGGCTTTATTCAGTTTTCTGACACTTCCCAGTGATCAACATATTCTGAGTAAAAGTTCTCTTCCAGAGCCTTTCCTATCTGCTTGGCATGACACAGAGGGGAAGAAAAGTGCATAATTAAGCAATATAATACAACAAGCTTTGCATTACTGGCACTTGATGGAGCCTTTAAGCAATTTTCTGAGACACAAGTCCAAGCCATAAGTGGCTGCAACTACCTGAGAAATGCAATAGTCACTCCAAATATGCAGTGCTTCAGTTGTCGTAGAGCTAACAGAAAATGGCATTTACAATTAGGAACAAGTTATTTTTGTGCATTACTTGGGTGTTAAATAGTATTGTTATTACATTACTGAAAAGTAATAAATCTATGACATTTTCACCCCTCAGAATATTAGATCTAATGTTATGTTGAATGTAATAGTAAAATGGTAAATTTGCTAAGAAAAAAATATAATCTCAGTCAAAACCTCATGTCCTGTTTTCCACAGAAAGAAGTAAACCCTGTTAATAAAAAGAAGTAAACCCTAACTAATAAAAAGTTCTTCAAAGAAAGAATGAACATGATTACTTATATGAATAAGGTAATGCAGAGCTGGTGTTAGAGAAACAAGAAAGCAATATGGAATAAAGAATGACCTCTCTTTACCAGGCTGGAGGAGAGGAGCAGGGGGTATTTTGGAACACTGTAATAGAGAATGGCTGGGGAAAAAAAATAGAGTGTGAGGGAGATCAGTGTAGCAAAAGCAGCAGGAACCAGGAATCATGGTTGCAATGGGACCAGTACCACTATATGCAGATGAGGACACCCTGGAAGATGCTCTGATTTGTTTCTCAGCAACAGACCAGTGGTCAATGAGCCATAAAATCACACGTCACACACTCTCTGAACTGTATTGTGGCAGTCTCCTAAGTTTGCCATATGTTTTACTTGTAAACTGATCAGCCTTGACAAGGAAAAACATGTGGACCCAGATGATTTCTCAAAGAAGTAACCACCACACCTGCCAACAGCAGCTTGCCTACAAAATGCTTGTGACCCAAAGCTCTTACAGAAGGTGATCTGAATACTTTCCAACATCACAGAATAAAGTCATAGAGTAGTTTAGGTCAGAGAGGATCCCTGGAGATCATCTGGCTCAGCACACTGCTCCTTGCAGGGCTAATTTTAAAGTGACATTAGGTTGATCAGGGTCTTGTCCAGACAAATTCTGAATTTTCGCAAGGATGAAGATCTCCTAGCCTCTCCGGGCACTTGTTCCTGTATTTGACCACCCTCACTGTGGAAGCTTTTTAAAAATTTGTATCTAGTTGGAATTTCACCTGCTGCAACTTGCGACTGTTGTTTCTTTTCCTTTGACTGTACACCTTCAATAAGAGTCTGTCTTAATTTTCTTTACACCCTCCTCTTAGTTGCCTGATGGCTGTAGGTGGATACCCCTCAGCCTCCTCTTACAGACTGAACAAAGCCATCTCTGTTTCTCCTTGGGTGTCTTTGGTCCAGTTCAATGAGCCTGGTGGCCTTTCACTCAACTTGTTCCAGTTTATGAATACTTTTTCTGTACTGGGGAGCTCACAGCTGGACACAGTACTCCAGATGTGAACAGTGTCTCATTAGCTACACACTTGCTAATATCGCCCTGTGAGCCATTTGGCTTCTTCCTACAGGTTCTTTTGTGCAGAGCTGTTTTCTCTTCAGCTGCCCTCCAGCAGTACTGGGTTTATTCCTCCCCGATGGCAAGACTCTGCGATTGTCCTTATTGAACTTCATGAGGTTTCTGTTGGCCCATTTCCCCAGTTGTTGAGGTGCTTCTGAATGGCAGCTCTGCCCTCTGGCGTACCTGTCACTTCTTGCCCTCCAATGCCACCCATGCCACCCATGACCTTGTTGAGGCTGCACTTTGTCCCAATATGAGGCCATTAATGAAGATCCACCTCAACCAGTACAGTGCAGGTGCAGCATGGCTCAGCCCTTCACTTCTCTGTTTGCCATTCCTTGGAAGAAGCCTTAGTAAAAACACACGTAGAAAGGAGATGAATTAAGGCAGGATTGGAAAAAAAAAATAAAGCAGCCGATCAAGACTGAAACAATCTACAACAGTCTTTAATCATTCTTGCATTCAGTCCAGGATTAACTAATTAATGAGTGCTCTAGGCTCTGGCTGCACATTTCTTATTGGAAAGAATTACTGTAAATGTGAAAAGGGCCAGGGAGCAGTTTAGTCTCTGAGATGCTCCCCACCCTGGTCTGCTCAGAGTGACTTTTGCTTTCTGCCAGCTGCCTGCATGCCAAATGTTTTCCCAATAACTGTCAGCATCCTGCCTGCACATCGGCTGGGCGCCAGCTGCTGGGGAGGTGAAGGGGGACATTATTCATCTGGGAGATCAGTAAGCCCTGAAGAGAGAAGCAGGTCTACAGGCAGCTGTTTAGCAGCAGGAGCTGAGTTGGAAGCAACTGAGAATAAATACATAAATAAGCATACCCCAAATTCTCTTCTCTTTTTAAGCTCATGCTCAAAAAAAGAGGAGGACAGGCAGGTGGGGGATGGGGGAGATAGTGGTGAAAGATGATGGTAAGCTATCCCCCATGTGGGAACCAATTCTCAGTTTATGAATGTTTACTGGAGGTCTTAAATTGCTTTGTGTATAATTGCAGCTTGCCAGGGTCTACCCTATCTGCCACCTTGTCCCAGCCCATTATCTCTGCAGGGTATTTAGGTAAGGGAAGTGGTCATTTGGCACGTTGGTGTTTTGTCTAAAGTGCACTTTCAAAAGCTTACATGCAGTTACACACACTTCTCCATTACATTTACACATTACCATGCCATTGATGGAAAAATATTGCCCAAATGTTGCTCAGTGTTAAATATATAACACATATTGTACTATACAGTGTAGCACAATCTGTGAATCTTAGGAGAACTATGTGCTCAATGTATTTTTCCATCTGGCTTCTAGGAACCTAAACTCTCCCAATCAGTTTCTCCTATTTTTTTCTCCCATCTGCATCTTCAGATAAATTTCAAGAATTTTGGTTTGGAAGCAACAAAAAGACAGAAAAAGATATTCTAAAAAAGACCCCAATTAGATGAAGAGTTAAATTTAAAGACAGGGACTAGACAGAGCCTAAGGTTCCTCTCTGACACAAGTTTCCTGGAAGATGAGAAGCTGGAAGGTGACCTACTGCCTACCAATACTTCCTACATCAGAGTCCAAGGACAGTAGCTACTCCCATAACCTCCCTGGATATTCTCTCTGCAGCACTGCAAGAAACCACCAACTCTTGTGAATGAATAGTCCTCAAGAGAGAAGAAAATATCCATCTCATAGCAACATGCAGCTGCGTGTGGTGAGAAAGCATGGCCTCTGTAGGCTAGAAAACCCACATACCTTCTTCAGGGAGCAGCTTGTCAATGGCCCTGTGGGGTGGTTGAACCCACTGGAATGGGAAAAGGTGCAGTTGGAAAGGGACAGTATCCTCATTGGGCTTTAAAGAGTCTTGCGTCTTGGAGCAGGCAGACCTTTTTTAGCCAGAGTATGTCTCCTGGGGTCTGCAAGCTCTGAACAGCAGGAAAACACCTGCTGCTGGGCTAGCCAGTTTCTCCCCCACTCCCACAATGTAAAAGGATTTGCTCCTCATGCTGTGATTGTACTGCAGCTTGCAGTGCAAAAATACGTTTTGGGAAAAGAAGCACTTTCAGATCCTGGTCTATTTGGGATGGTGATTCTACAGGCTGCCATCCTGCAATGAGAACTCAGAGCATAGTAGAAGCACTGAATCAGCTGTAACCAACAGGTAGGTCAATTAAAGGAATGAATGGGCTTGTATGGAGGAATCAGAGCATTCACTGACCCCACCACAGCTGTGAGTGACAAGGGCGAGCAGTGTGAGACACACACATTCTAATACAGACCAGCTAAATTCAGGCAAGGCCTGTAGGACTAAACACCACTCTGTGCTAGAGATCCTACTCCACAGCAAGGCTTTGTCCACCGCGCTCAGCTCCTCTTTGCTTTGCTGTCGGTTTTGTCACCCCTCCCCACTTGCCAGGGCCATTGCTCCACGCAGGGTCCTCCCCATTTCAGACCCCAGGCATCTCCTGGGCCATCAGCTGTTGTTGTTGTACTGTGGTATTACAGTGAGTCTGTGTACCACACTGCAAGTGGTATGGCCGCCACTGTGGTAGGTCCCATGCAGACACCCAAAAATGTGCTTTCTCCCCTGGATGATCAGCCCCAATGGCAAAAGAGCCAGCTCCACAGGGAGACAGGAGATGAGAGCAGTCTGGTGCATGATTAATTCATATCCTTAAAAGTCTGAAATGCTCCCAAAGACATTAGTACTCCCCATGTAAGAAAGCTGTCCAGATTTTCAACATATCCCTGCCTTATTCCCACATCTACTGGAATTAATAGCTGAAGGCTTGTAAAGCCCAAAAGGCAAACACAGAACTGCGTTTAATCTAATGCAGAGGCTGAGATCATAGTTTGGGAGTCTA
The DNA here is from genome assembly GCF_000699245.1 of Pterocles gutturalis. Classification (NCBI taxonomy): domain Eukaryota; kingdom Metazoa; phylum Chordata; class Aves; order Pterocliformes; family Pteroclidae; genus Pterocles; species Pterocles gutturalis. The sequence continues at coordinate 57,704 of NW_010137951.1, forward strand.
AGTGTTGTCAGAAGCAGAGACAGCCCAAATTCTCATTTATACTAAGACACTTTTATAATATCCTGAAAGCACAAATGCACCTCAGAGTGGGTGCAGTGCTAGCACTGATGGCCTCTTTGCACTGTGGAAACACTGGTATGAAGGGCCCTTCAGAGAAATGAAGACTGGTGAAAATGAAAAGCCCATTCCTTACATCTAACCCCAGCAGAGGTGACACAGCCCAAGAGCTTTCTGAGGTAAATTAGACTCCAGACAGCTCATTCTTTCTGTGTCTCTCTGTGTGTGCGTGCAAAAGGAAGCTGTGGATGATCTGGAAGGAAGGTGAAGAACCCACCCAAGTGTTTTAAAAGCAGGCATCAGCCCACACTTGTTTTTTCACACTGCTTAGTAGTGCAGCCATCGTACCCAAAAATGGCTCCTTTTCTCTGTTGAAGAGAAGTGCCACCTCCTGTTTCGCATATTTAACTTTTCCCTGGGGAAGCTCTGGTGCCAATTGTACTCAAATAAGTGCTGGTATAACAAGGACCAATGCATAGGACACTCTCCTCTGCCAGCTGTGGCTGAGCCCAAGGCTGCTCCTGGTGCCCACCTCATGCCCCTGCACTGTCCTCAGTCAGGGGATGTGTTTTGCAGAGCACTGAAGTAGGAAAGTGCTTGCTACAGACTGCATGAGATACTCCACGACCAACTCATTTTCTTCTAACTTTGAAGAAAATGTGCTGAATAGGCTGATGGAGCCATCACATACCATGGTGGAAGTGGCACAGAAAACACACATGCAATTTTTTAGATTTGTTAGATGATAGTTTCTTTCTCCAGTAGCACATTTCACTGCTCAGTACCAGTATGCTCTGTAATTCACCTTCCAAAGAGAAGAAAGGTTTTTATTTCTCTAACTTCTAAAGTATTGGTAGGAGTGGCTGTGGGAGTCGGCTGGCCTGGGCTCTCAAACTTGCCGAGCTGGGCAAGGCACGGGCACATCAGCACAGGCTGTAAAACAAACGCTAGGGCTTGTAAGGACTATAATAAACCACGGACAACACATACTATATAAATTTGGTATCCAGACAAGTATGTATTTGCCAAATCCACCTCCCACAACACAAATGCATGTGTCCTTAACATGCACAGAAGAAAACAAAAAAATGAACTAATGCTATTCATAAACCAATGCATTTTCATATGTAAATAACCATGAAAAAGGCTAGCTCTGATACCTATGCATTTACTGCTAGGAGAAATATGGACACCATGCCCCAGACACTCTTGTGAAATAAATTTTGTCTTCAGTTTCAGTTTAATAGCTCAAGATCTTTCTGCCAGACGTATGAATGGATTTGGGAGGAAAGGCACAGGAAAGAAAATGAAGATGTGATCAACCTAGGAAATGGTTCTTGGGAAACTTTCCAGCGTCATGAACAAGTGAACACAAGAGCGCATTAGTACGTCACACTGTCTGATGGATGCTCCAGTGGCTGGTTCATGGGACATATGCTTTGTTTCACTGAGAAACAGACATTTCTGGGATGAGAGAAAGCAAATGGATATAACAGACTCAACCTTTAAAGTTTTTAGCAGAGACTAATGAAATTGTACCAAAGAACGAATGGAGACCTGTGGACATACTAAGAGATGTCAAAAGCTGAAATGGACTGATGGACCACAGTCATAGCTAATTGACAGTGACAAGCTTTGCTTTGCACTGTTTGGACTGGAAATTACATCTTGAAAAGTTAAACTGAGGCCAGGACTCTCAGAATCACCATTTTTTTCAACTGTTCTAATAATCCCTTTTGAAAATATTCCTACATGCTATATTATGTATCTCTATGTGTTTCTGAACAAGAAGCAAACAGACAAAAGCATTGATTAAATGTGTGAACAATATTAAACTCAGAGATGCAATTTAGACTGAAAAGCACAAAGGGATTGTACAAAAAGAAGTAGGGAGATTAGAAAAATGGATTGGGAATAGCAATGAGATTTCAACACAAACAAAGAAAAGCTATTGTATCAAAGATGAAATGTAGAGTTGGAAGTTGTAATGACAGAAACCTATAAAGATGTAGGCTTGGGAATAAAAGGGTGAGAGGTAATAGCAGGGCTATGTAAACATAGATGTTTTACCATCATGCACAGATATGACAATTTACACTGCTCTTCATATAGCACCAGTAAGAATGCATCTAACATTAACTCCAAATTGAGAGCACTCTGGTATCAGAAAGAAGGGGAAGAATGCTTTTGGAAAGAGAATCGGGTGTGTGACTGGGGAAGCATTGCTCAGGAAAAGAGTCTGCTTGCAATGACCACAGCTACAAAGTAATGCTATGAGGGGTAGAAATCCCCATCAAACAGAGATATGGTATTACCTCTGAGATATACCACAGGGCAAGGCCAGGGTACTGGGAATCTCTGGCAAAAAAAGTGTTATTTCAGGAGCAAATCAGGCTGCAATGATAACAGTCATGGAAAGGCTTTGTCCACCAGGATCCAGGACCTGATACAGGTAGGCTAATAAATGCAAACCACTGTTTACAGTGCAGCTTAGTTGACATAGAAAGAGAGAGAAATCATGGGAAAGGATTCATTGTCCCTTTATTGGGACACTTGAGGCTAAAACGAACCTGAAAAGGACGCACTTGTGGTTTCATGAAGGGTCTAGACTGGTAACAATGACTGTACAGCATAATGTGCAACTGAGACCTGATATAAAACCACCGGTCAGGTCAGTCTTTCCACCACTTCCAGAAAACCTTGAAGTCATCAGGACTATGTTGCCCTAGTTCAGATGCTGGTCAGACCCTGCGGTCATCCTGCTTGCCCCAGCATTGCTCCAGAAAGCCCAATTTTCAAGAAAAGCTGGTGTTCCTCACCTTACCACCTTGGTGCCATTCCTCATGACCTGCATGTCCACCATGCAGCCGCCCATGACGTAAGCAGCCAGGTTCAGCTCGGAGAACTCAGCCTGGAGCAGAGCAAAAGGACAGAATGTTACTTGAGGACAGCAGAGACACAAACACACAGACACAGAATTGTCTTCGGCTGGAATATGCCTTTCATTCTTTCTCTTTATTTTTTCTTTTTCTTTTTTTTTTCTCTTTTTTTTTCTTCTGTGAGGCAATGAGAGATCCAATTACAGCTGATTTGCCCTGGAGAGACTGCAGAAGTATTTACAGCTCCCACACTTGGGGTGTACAAGTATACAGGATTAGGTTTATTGCAGTAATAAGTACTGAAGGAATTACGAATGAGCAAACTGAAAAACGCATACAGGAAAGAATAATGATAATAAAAAGAGGTAAGGTCATTTGAATTCAAATTCCAAGTTTCCACTTGGAAACATCCATTTAGAATTATGTCCAAGTTGGCTGTTGTGTCATTGGCCAGCTATAAACCTAACACAAAAGATTTAAACTTCCCTACATAGCTAAAAAGCCTCATTATGCTGCCGGAAGGTGATAAGCAGAGAAACCCACCTGATACAGTTTACTTATTAAGATTTTAACTATTAAAGAGTTAGCAAAGTTGGGTAGGTTATTAACAGTACTACCTAATTATTAAAACACTTTATCTTTTAAAAGAGGTGTGACATACAAGGCCGGAAAGCTTGGCGAGGAATATTTAAACTATGGGGAGCAAAAGGCAATGTGCATGGGGGTGATTATGACTGCAGTGTGTGTCAGAGAAGGTTAAGACACAAATCGGAGTGATTAACTGGGCTAGAGGTGTGATAATCCTCCTGCATGGTCACTGGCTCTGCTGCCCCTCAGACAGAAGTGCCAGCGAGACTCAATGGCCTCAGGCCACCCTCAGCAGGAGGAGGATGGCAGGTTTAGCTGAGCAGCCCTGGTCTTGGGCTCCAAATCCTAAGTCTAGTCTTTATGAGTGAATTAGTAGATCCCGGACTGGAATAGCCTACTGTTGTGCCATGCAAGTCCTCCCTGTCCAGCATGATGCAAACATACCTTTATGGATTCAGAATTCTATATTAAATTAGTACCTGTGTATATAAGCAATCAGCTTTCAGTATTTGAGATAGAAAATTTCTCCCTTACGACAGGTTTTTTTTTCCCTTCTTGTTAATGTGTTTCTTTCAGACTTAGTATGATGGAGAATGGGCAGCAGTAAAATTACCTTCTAAACAGTGGCTACCAGAGCACTTGGATGGTGTTGCTAATGCTTGTGACTTTATTGAGAATCTTGTACAGTTTAATGTTCTTCTGATACTTCTACTAGCTGGAACCAAAAGATAGTGCCAGGAACAACTTTCATACAGAAAAAAAAAAAAAAAAAAAGCAAAAAAGCAAAAAAGCATGTTTTGTCCTCACGAACACATGGAAAAAAATTTCCAGTGAAGAACTAGTGCACCTGTAAAGGCTCAGAGGCCAGACGACAAAATGAAAAAACCACTTTCGACTTTCTTTTTTTAAAATGCACATAATTTTAAAGCAATGACTCTGGACTGGTGACCCGATGATGTAATAAGTTTTCATGTCTGCGGCCCTGTGTAAACTTTTCAAAGCAACACCCTTACATGATCTTACATCATTGTAACTCCCAGTTACAATGAAAGGAGGGGGAAAATTCCTGTTGCCAAGAAATAAATCCTTCTTCAAACACATACACACACACACAGACATACACACACAGAGAGAGGGAATGGCAGTGGTTCAGGTGACTTCCTGGGCTTTTCTTATTAGATTGCACAGTGCTGTCTTGGCCACAGTCATGCTTCTTCAGTCATCATATTGGATCAGAGATAAGAAAATACGTACCTCTAAAAGGCTCCTGAAGTTTCAATAGAAGTAGGGAAGAGAGAGTCCTTGAACAAATTCAGCAAGAGCAGATGCTCTGGGTACCACCAGTGAGCTCCCTAATGGGTCAAGGCAAGTTGACCATACCTGCTTGCTAGCTTACATGTGGGCTGGAGAGGCTCTGAAGACTGGGAAGATGAAAGGATGGTTTTCCCACCCCTGTGTCTGCGTATGCCTCAAGAGCTGTCACTCTGAAAGCAGAGTGTTACTGAGCTGGACCTCCAGCTTCTGCAGCTGAGGGATGCATCATCTGATGTGAACACCAGAGCAAGAGAGGGCAGTTTTAGGTCTGTGATTTAATTTTTTTATGCTTTTCTTCCATTTTTTTTTCCATAATGGCTTTGTATTAAAGAGCTCAACATTCTGCTTTGCTGGCGGTGAAAATGGGCAATCTTCATTTGATGGCTGGCACTTAGAATCTAAGTCTGTCTGACAGGCGTTGCCCTGAGGCAGTCAGACCAAACAAAGCTGTGTTCAGACACCTGACATCCTAACAGGCCTGGGAATCCCCCAAGCTAGTAAGTACTTCATACCAAACTGCCAGGACCAATTTCAGGCCTGCTGATGTCAAGAACCTGAAGAAAGGGAGAAAGCCCCTTTGGCAACCATTGTCCAGGACAACCTGGTAAGGAGGGGGGAGGAGTAGAAACAGGGTCTGCCAAGACTCAACTACCTCGCCCCCAAAACATCCAGATATACAATCACAGCTGAGGGACAATCCTAATCTTTTCCTGGCATTTGCTCCTGCTTCAATGGACTAAGTTAAGGACCATTGCTGCTTTCATGCAGCTGCTTTGTCCCATCCGACAAGCTGCTGCTAGCTGGAGTTTGGAAAAAGACTGAAAACTTCAGTCAGCAGAAATTGTTTCCTGTTGATTTTCCAGCGCTCCCTGTATTTTTAACTTTGTGGGTTTTGTAGCTTGATGACTTCCCTTGGCTGGGCTTTCAAGTCTGAGATCATCTCCAGCCTGAGTTTACCTTGCAGACAAAGAGGTCTTTGAAAGCAGCCTGTGCAGATAGAATGACAGGTAACTGCATAAAACAGGAGAGCCCAGCTCCCAGTCGCCTTGTGGAGTTGTTTGCATTAGGACTTATTAAATAGAAGCTGGCATTGCATGAGCCTGATGGTGTTTTATACTTGCTTTGCAATGGTGCCAGTGGCTGCAAAAACATTTAGGGCAAGAGTGAACCACGTGTGACAAATGTGACACAATCTGTCTTGAAAAATAACGTAATACAGGCTGTGGGAGGAGAATATTTTGTACCTCTGCGAGGCCTAGATTTGGGAGGATGCCTACAGATGTTTTGAGGATAGTTCTGTTAAAAATGCCTATTTCGGGTATTCAGATTCGGAAATCTCTCCAGATAATTTGGACTAAGTATTAATCTACTCTCAGTTTCTCCCATCAGTGTTTTTAGCCTGTCTTTCTTTCCTAAGGCAGGATCAGCTCTACCTCTGTTGTTGTGTGCAGATACTACATAACCTTCTTGTATCTTCCACAGATGAAGAACCTCCTCAGGCAATCTGTGCCTTAAAAACCTTGGAAAGCTTTCTTGATGTCCAACCTAAATCTCTCCCCTTACTTTTTAAGACTGTAACTTTTTTGTCCGTTACTCCTCCTGCAAAACCTGAAGACTTACTGCTCGAAGACTTAGCCTTCCTTCTTCCTTTTTTTCCCTAGACAAAAAAAAATCCTGTTCTTGTAGGTGATGTGTTTCAGCACAGTGATCAGTATCGTTGCTGATGCTCTGACAGGTCCACAACTCTGACATGACTCTGAGATGCTCTCTGACAGGTCCACAACTTTCTTGAGTTGTAATTACCCAAACTCACTATTATTATTCAGCAGAGACCTGACCATTGCTGAGTAATGTGTAAGGCCACTCACCTTACATATAATACTGCTGTCTCTATGTTCCAGTATGGATTTGTCATATATGCAGCAACATGACTATTTTTTAACTCGTATTCTGTCTGAAATCTACTGTAATCCTTGCATTGCTTTGTCCAGGCTACTGACTTGTCTTCATTTCCTCGTCTTGTGCATCTGCCATTGATGATTGATACATAAGGGGGAGATTTGTCAGCATTTGTAAAAACCTGATAGGAGGTAATAAAGAAGATGGAGCCATACCCTTCTCAGTGGTGCCCAGGGAAAGGACAAGGGGCAATGAGCACAAAATGAAATACACTAAATTCCTTGTAAACACAAGAAAACATCCTTTTTATTGTAATGATGGTCAAACACTGGAACACGTTGCCCAGAGAGGCTGTGGAGTCTCCATCCCTGGAGACACTAAAACCTTTATTGGCCATGGACTTGGGCAACCTGCTCTAGGTGACCTTGCTCAGAGAAGGATATTGGATTATGAGATGTCCAGGTGTGCCTTTCAGCCTCAGCTGTCCTGTGATAAGTTTGGCATCTGGCAGATGTCCTTATTAAACATATCCCTGCATGTCAAGGGGCACCCCAGGAAAGCATCCCAATTTTCTCCTTGAGCAGATGCTGAGGGTCAGTTCATCTTCATTGTGGCACAGGAATGCAGGAACAGGGATGCAAGATAGGTTTTTGGATTTGTGTTCTAGAGGCATGGCAGCTGAGGATTTTTTTTTTTTTTTTTTTTTTTTTGAGCAAGCAGGCTTATTGCACCCATGAAGTGACAAGCACATCAGTGGGTTTTTGAGCTACCAAACTTTCTAAGCCCTCATCTGTACATAACCTAACTAAAAGCTACTCAGGTTGGTTATTGGCCTCTTCTCTAAAGTAACAAGTGATAGGACAAGAGGGAACGGCCTCAAGTTGCACCAGGGGAGGTTTAGGCTAGATACTAGAAAAAATTTCTTCACTGAAAGAGTGATCAGCCATTGGAACAGGCTGCCCATGAAGTGGTGGAGTTGGCATCCCTGGAGGTGTTCAAGAAACTTGTAGATGTGGGGCTTAGGGACATGTTTTAGTGAGTTAGGTGGTGTTGGGTTGGACTTGATGATCCTTGAGGTCTTTTCCAACCTTAACGATTCTATGATTCTATTGCTTAATATGAGACACAAAGTTATATTGGGCTTCTGTGTGAATATTTGCATATATTCCCTAATTTGCACATATACGGCATATACACAAAAATAGCAGAGGTGGTTTTTGCACTGCCAGGGAACCTTTGCGCTTTCCTCAGTGCGACACACCATATGCTATAACACATACACTGGCTTTTTTGGAGGTTGTTTCATCACGTAAATCACAACACTGTTCTACCACTACAGTACGCAGCTTTACATAAGGCACTGCAGAATACCCATATCAGGATCCTAAGCACGAGTTCGGTGTTAAGTCTGACCAGCCCCTTTCACCCACATGGGCGGGGGGAAGGTGGGTTGCCTCGGGGCACTGGAGCCACAGGTGGCTTGCAGGGCACTGGGTCTCTTGTGTGGCTGGAGCTCCCCAGTCTCCATGTCTCTTTCGGCTCTCCCCTACTCACTGATTGTGCCCTGACAAGGCTCTCCACTCTCCCAGTCTTGCTCCTGAAACTCCTCACCAATTATCACTACCCATAAGTTTTTTCTCCCCCTGCCCCATGACACAAAATGCAATCAGAATAACAGGCTGGTCCATGTCACGGCTTAGGCACTAGAGATGAAGAATTACTACTGTCTAATCAAATCACATACATTCCTCCGTGGATTTTATGCTTTAGTTTTTTGTGTATCTTCCCATATGTACAAGGAAGGAAGGCTTTGGCAGACACCAGGCTGCACTCCTGTAACAGCACATTTCACTACAACCTTTACAAACATTTCAAGGGGGAAGTAAGGAATCCATAAATCCTTTACAGGTAGAAGGGTGAATGGATCTTATGGATGTGAACAGAGGGAGGGCTGGGACTGTGTGTGCTTGGTATGCACATGCATGCAGAACTAGACATTACACACCCTATTTCACATGTCTCTATCCTGAGACATCTTCCCCTGGGGAGGCACCCTGCTCCCCACCTGCCTCCAGTACTGGGATTGCTCTCTGAGAGAAAAGGATGGAGAGGGCCCAGCTGGGAGGATGCTGCTGCTGTGCGGCTCCAAGGGGAGCTTCCACAACGGCTCTTCACAAGTACTGAAGTTAGGATACATGGTCCTAGGCTACAGACAGCACTGAAGCTGAAGGCCCACGTGCCTTGAGCTGTGTGAGTGCCTTTTGGTCCATCAGTTCTGATGGCATTTGGAATTGTCTCTTAAATTTTCCTTTTAGAAGTTGTGTGACTACCCAAAAATTGGAGCTTAGGAAAACCAAATTTCTAAATCTTTTGATCCCAGGAAATAGCCAAAAAACATGAACTCTGTAAGCCTCCAAAACCCAATGGAAATTAAAAAAAAATTGAAGATATTATTTATTTAAGAAATTAATGATTTTTGAGTCATCCTTGCTATTTCTCCAGGTCCCTTTATTCATGGTTTCTGAATGCTTGTATGCAGCAAAGCTGTGAGAATTGGTGCTGCTGTTCTTGAAATGCTTTCTGTCTTTCAGCTGGAAAAACAAAACTCTAACATATAATGAATAAAAATTATACACTTATTTAATGAGAGGCTAATCTTCCTCTCATCACGCATGGGTCTGTCAGATTCTACCTTTTGAAAGGACCACTTTAAGCCACAAATGCAAATACCCCTTTAGGATGGGAAATACAATGGAGCTGGAATTCATGATTTGTATTACAATTATCTTCTGTGAGCTCCAAGTACGACTTTTTTCCTGACAATGCTGCCAACGGAGTCATAATCTATACCACAAGACTTTTCCAGAAGCATGTACATAGGAGTTCACTGAATAATCATTCCCTGAAAATAAACCAGGCAGCGGGAACAAGTGAATGAGCTGTGTGAGAAGAATGTATGTCAGACAGACAGACGGACCCACCTCATCACAGCAGGAAATGGTGGGAAGGAGACTGGTGGACAAACAACAGGAATAAAAATTTAGATGAACCTTTTGGCCTCATCACTCCCTCTTCACCCTTTTCACCCCTCTCCACCATCAATTAGCCAATGCCAGGAAAGATGTCTCTGAACATATTAAAATGCCTTTGGGAAATATCTGATGGAAATGTACTCCAAAGGTGGCAGACTCTAAGTGCTGCTTGTTCTTGCCTGCTAGGTCTGTGTTCTCCTCTCTCTCTCCTGGGCTCTCATCGGTCAATGCAGAACACAGGACTGGAAAAGCCCACCAGAGCCATGGGCTCTAATCCCCCTGCAAGCACCAAGTCACAAAACCCGTTCTTAAACCAGTGTATTTATTAAAAGCAGTTGTGTCTCCTTTGTCTCTGTTTTGATAGGATAAACAAACGCAACTCTTTCAGCCTCATCTCCTAAGTCAGGTCTCCACGGTTATACCAGTGACTCTGCACAACTCCTGCTTTGTGGGCATCTCCCTCCCAGACAGGTGGTAAGTGTCCTGCTCATCAGGCCACTGCCCACAGTGTCACAGTCTGTCTGATGGGTCTGTGGCTGTCCCACTCTCAGCCTTGGCTCTCCTTCCCTCTTCTGCTTGTGCCTTGGTGTGCTGGAGACGCATGGCCATGCAGCATCCCCCTTGTGCATGCGGCATGCCTAACACCCAAGAAGACCCCCACACGGCATATGTTATGACCCACATGGGAAACCCCAGAGTCATATGAAATCCTTACAGCATGCAAGGCTTAGTTTTCTCTGGGACAGGGCAGAGAGGGTTGGGAAGGAGTTGCAGAATTACTACCAGCTGCCTCTAGTGACTGAAAAATTTTGACAGAGAATAAGAGCTATGGTATAATTCCTTCTCTTCCTGAATATACTGTGTTTCCTAATGCACCCTGTCCAGTGAAGGACTGAGAAGATAAAAGTAAAATTGATTTCAGAAAACACTAAAAGCAATGAGGTCAACTCCTGTGGCACTTTCAGATTTTTCTTTAAGCTCAACTTAGCCTTAGAGCCATTTAATCAAACATACTTTTTGTTTTGCAAAGGATTTCCCTGGCATTTGTATTTCTAGAGAAAAGAACTGGAGATGTATACACTGCGGTTCTGACAGCTAGAAATCACAAGGCAAGTAAAAGCAACAACATGGATCAAAATCTAAGAACCTTATTTTTAGCATAAAATGGCAATAGTATTTTTAGATTCAGCTGCTCCTTAAAGCTTAAGAGTTTACCTACACTGAGGAAAACTTGAAACATCAGGATTTTAATGGGAACAGGCCAAAGAGATTTTTACTTTTTGATCAGTGTTTCATTCAGTCTTATGGACTATTATAATTGCTCTGGAAGGACTTGTAGTGCAAAAATATCCAAATAATCAATATGTAAGCCAAACTGTCTCCAGAGTAAAAAGGGCCCTGATTCAGGAGAGTGCTTACACTTGCTTCCAACACCTAGCACTCACTCAGCCCTGCGCCTCTCCCCCTGCAGCCAGCAGGGAGAAGGCAGTGGTGTTGCATGCCTGGGTTTCAGTCAAGAGTAGGCAATCATAAATCCCGCAGCCTCTGAAGCATAACTAAATATGTTTTGAGTGTTACACTGAAGATACGAAGAGAAGAAACAAAGGTGGAAACAAAGTCAGACCTCATGTTCATCTTAATGAATGACAGGACACAGCAGAGGCTGGAGAGGGTGTACCCACCGCAGTGTCCCAGGCAACATTCTCTCCTACTCACTGGCATCAGGCGGTGCCCACAGTGTCTCTGGTCTCTTGCTAGTGGTAATGGACCTAGCTGAAGAACAAAGGTCTGGGGATAGTATTGAGGTCAGGCAATGCATGTTTGTGCTAAAGAACAAGAAAACCTTCTTTGAGAGTCCATAAAACCTAGTTTCACACAAGCTGAGACTTAAAAAAGCAGCAGCAAGATGGCATTTAACAGTCTCTTCCCTGTGGATTATCCAGTGTCTAATATGAGCCGAATTCACCTCTTGCAGAAACTCAGTATCTTGAAACTTCTGCCTGTTTCTCCAATTCAGCTGAAATCAGCCAATGCCTTCCACAGTGTTGGGTGTGGGGGATAGACAGAGCGAGACAGCATGATCACATATGTCTTGCATTCCTCGGATGACAGCCAAGGGGGAGAGGCAGCTCAGAGAGCTGGTAGGGGTGTATAACCAGATTAGATAACTGACTTCCCGCTGCTGAGAAAGGGAGAGACAGCGCTGCTTTCAGCACTCTTGTTCCATCACAAATAAGTGATGTTATGACTTAAAAAAAAAAAAAAATCACCTACTATCCTGCTCTGCTTCCCCCAAAGACTGCTGAAATGGCTTCCTAAGAAATAACTAAGATGTAATAGAGATGGAGACGAAAGATGAAGAGAAAAAGCAACAATGCAAACTTGTCCTTCAGTTTAAACCAACTACAGAGCATCCTGGAAGAAAGGCAAAAAAATATTTATGATCAGAAAAAATAGGGCATCTGCTTCTTCCCAATGTGGTTTTTCAAGAGAATTTAACATTTGGATATTTCCTTTCACTGCTTTCTGCCATTCAAACTCCTTTTGTTATTTAGCTTTTCAGATCAAAAGTGTTTTTTCCTATAAAATATAAAAAAAATTTCCTAAGGCAAACTGCATTTCTGGCCAAGTCATTAATGTGTGGTTATCTGAAGCAGGATCAAATGGAAAACTAAATGAACTTACTGGGCAGACCAAGTGGCTCAAGAGGTGCCTGAGAGTCAGACCTTGATCTGATGCAGAGTTTATTCAGAAATAAAGAGCCAAGTTAGGGCGTGTGCACTATGGCGCAGTGTGTGCCATTCACGGAACCGTTATAGTAGTGAAGACCATTGAGCTGGGAACTCAAAGAAAAAGGACCAGGCTGGTAAACACAGTTATTCCCTGGTTTTATTTTTTTTTTCCCCATAAGGAGGCTGGAAGAACATTCATTTTTCAGGTCGGGAGGTCTGCATTCAGCCGCAGGGGACCTGTTCCAGAACAGTTTAGGCTCCTGGATCATGGTTGAAAAAGAGAATGAAGAAGTGAGGAAGGCTCCAGATAATCGGAGTGGGAGCAATGAATAAAAAATCAAACATCAAGAAATACTGAGCAAGGATGAATGGGCAAAAAAAGAAGGGGACAAAAGTCAGAGTTTGAAAAAAGAAATGCCCCTCTCTTGGCCTCAACGATATGCAGAGGGGCCTGAGGTCAGATTCGAGGACTGCCTGTGACAATGCAGCTTCTGTGTTTCCCTTGACAGACAGTGATCCAGCGGGGAGAAGTGAACATCACTTCTGCTTTTGAGGTCTAGGGGAGTCAAAAGGCGTTCCCTGCCCAACATGTGGAGGCTCAGCTGCCTGATCTGAGGGGCAGTGAGGGGGCAAGGGGAAGCAGCCAGGACCCTCGTTCATTGTTCCTCATCTCTCCTACGCTCTGCATGCTTCAGTCACTTGGGCAATGCTGCAGTCACCATGCTGAGTATTTAAAGAAGGCTGCAAGGGGTCTGGCAATGGTCCTCACCAGCAGAATCGCATCAGCCTTATTTGCTTGGTGCAATTTGGTGTCTCGTTGCAAACATGGGCATTCAGCCTGTGTGAAGGATTTCAAGAGACAGAATGGGAAAGTCTCCCTGAAAGAGTCCTTGGGGAAATGTGATAAGCTACCTAGTGACGATGATGAGGGTCATTACTGGGGTTAACCCATCAGGGGTCAAGAGTCCACTTCTGCCCTTCTCCACTCACCAACCCTTTGAAGATAGTTCCTTTATAAGGACTTCAAGTGTAATAACATTTGAGAAAGACTATGAGGGGAAAGGCAGAGGCTGGAGCTTTAAGAAAGAATTAACAGGTAATTTTGAAGAGTACCAGATCTAGCTTTGGAGCTGACCCTGCTTTGAGTGGTGGAGTGGCTTGGATCACAGGTTTGAAGGGCAAATCTAAATTATTATTTGATTCTATGCTTCTGTGTGAGAAGTGTGATTATTTTTTTTCCCTAATCTTTTTTTTTAGGACATTTACTGAGGCAGCCAGCAAAATAAAGACTTTGATAAGGAAGTGCAAGTGAGAATTATTATTTTTAATACCACCCAGTACTGACAAGTGTGATACCAATAAAAAGAGGAAAATTAAGTGTTCCAAGTATCGTAGTTGCAAAAAAAAATTACTTGCTAACTTTTCCATCCTAGACATAGCCCGTAATCAGAACATGTGTGCTCATGTGCAGTTCTAGGCAACTGGACAGCACCCCTTTGAAAAGAGAAGGAACACCTTATCAAGGGCAATGGGTCCTGAGAAAGTCTTCAAAACCACTACACTAATATTTCTATACACACACATATGTGCATGTGCACACACACACACACAACACAGAGTCAACAGCTTTATAAAGACAGAAAACAACAGGACATTCAAACAGCATTTACCAGCTTTCTTTATCCATCCAAGCAGTTTTATAGCCTTAATGAGTATAAAACAAGGAATCATATTTTTTCAGGATCAACAGCTCATCTCTACATATCTCTTTTCTTATGACTGCTTTCAAGTTAGGTGCCTGCAGTTGATTATTGAGAATCATTTCTACTTTGACAACAGCATCCGAAGTCTCAGTCAATAATGGGACTACATTTTGACAGACACTGCACTAACACAGAGAGGGGGGGACAGACCCCAACATGAAGGGTTTTCAACTGGTATGAATTGCTGGTGTTAAGGCTAACAGAGAAACAGATAATTTGTCCAACGCCCTGCAGAGCACATCAGAAAACAGGCCATGAACATCCCTACTGTTCCTAAGGACTTTCACCAGATAAAAATATTTTGCCATATGTAGTTGATTTGCATACTTAAAACAAGGTTTTAGGCTTATATCAGGTAAGTCCAAAGACTTGTATAGCTCATGTGGAATATAACATCACCAACATGTACTGTGGCATCCTGACTTTGCACCTTTTCAGGCACATATATGGAGCTGTGAGGTAGTCTTCCAATGGAAGAAATTATAATCTCATAACCAGAATAGAAAATTTAATTTTAAGGTGAAATAGCGACTGATTCTGCAAAGATAGGGAGGACAATGGGATGGCTTAATAGGACAGTTTCATTTATAACTCCCACAATACTAGAAAATGTTCTCAAAACATTTTAAAACTAGTCAGTTCATTTCTTCAAGAGAAGACATATCTGCAGATCATCTGTCATTAAGACCTCAGCTCTGTCCACACACATTTCTTAGAGTGAAATTCAATTGTCACTGACCTGTTCAACTCGGATATCAAATTCTCCATTCACCTTCTTCCCCTGGAAATATTTGGACCTGTAGAAGAAATGAGAGAGACAAATATTATTTAAGAAGATTTTTGGCTTTCATTACATACTGTTTTGCTTCTGCATTTCCCTTTTTTGCTGAAGAATTTCTATCCGGGTCACAGCATGTTTTCCTAATTCCAATCTTCTTTCAGCTTTCTGTTCTCCACAAGAAACCTGCCAAGCCAGATGAAAACCACATTGGAAAGTTCCTTCAAGGCTTGTGACTTTTTCAGTTTGTTTTCAAATTGAAAACCAAATGCTCTCCTAATCTCTTCCAGAGCAACAACTCTAATCAATGATTCCTTGCTAGATCTCGTTTAATACTCAGTCTTTAATCTGTAAAAGAAGGAAAGCATGGCACAGCATCAGAATCTTGTTCTGATGTTGAACAAGGATCTTTATCATCACAGCTGAAGTACTTGTGAAGCCTATTCTCTTGCTCTCTCGCTACAGACCTGCTTTTTGATTCTGTCTTTCTGTTACTGATTTAGAGAAACATCATCTGCATCTACAGCATCACTGACGCAGGATCTCTTCTGAATTGAGAAATGGTATTTGCTTTGGAGTTGGATAGTGTCATGAGAAAGACACATACCTTCCACCATCTCTGGTCCTAGCTGCCTACACTGTGCAGACGACAAAGCACTTTCAGAAGGATCGGTTTTTCATGAGAGAGGAAGGCTGACAGTAGAAGAAAACATAGGAAGACAGCAGGCAGTTTTAGCTTTTTTAATTCATATTTATGTATAATGCCCATCACATTGTTTAGTCAGCAGGGAAATTGCCAGTATAATTTTCTCTGTGAATATTTCTTCCCAATTCTTCCCGTCATCAAACAAGCTTGACAGACGATTTTATTCTCTCAGACCTCCCCCATAAAACTTCAGGAAGACCACTTAAGTTCCAAAAAGCTCTTTTATTTGGAAAGCACTGAAAACACAGTTAAACCTTGCAAGAGCTGTTTCCAGAGACAAAGTAATTCTCTGCGCTCTGTTTCCAATTGGCAAAGAGAAGACAGAATAAAGAAGTAAAGGAAAATGAGGGGAAGCTGGCTTTGCTCCCCATTTTATAGTATTAGCAAAAAAATAAGCTGGCTCACTTTTTACTATGTGTCTATTTGTTCTAATAAAAAAAAGGAGAGACAGTAGGAAGGTAATTTTCCCAATGCCTGAAACACACCAGCTTTCTGATGAATGTTCCCTTCTTCCAGAAACATGAAATGTAAATAAAAAAGTTGTTTCGTTTTGTCATTCTGGCTCAAAATCAAGTCAGAAGTTTTCCTTAGAAAAAAACATTAAAATGTCAAAAGTTTTCCACTTCGTTCTAATGAGGGTATCTTTAGGCTGTATTACGCTTCCCTTCCCAGACAGCCCATCTATCAGCAGGGTGCTAATAAGACCTCTGCATAGATGTCAATGAGCGACAGTGTAGCAGCTGGGTGCGACCAAGTGGCTGGAACAATCCCTGCCCAGTACAAAAAGCAGAGATCTGGCCATTTTCCCCTCCTTTTTTGAATTCATGAGTGTTGCATGAAAAAAAAACCTCAGCAGACAAGCTGAGACATCATGCTTCTAACAATAAACAGGAACGCTAAATGCACTTAATAATTCCATCATTTTTCTGGAGGCATTGGCTCTAGAGGGTCTGGCAACATTCCTCAGTCCTAAACATTGGGGATATTGCTGGAACCAGTGACTTCTCAAAAACTGGAACAAGCTTTAAGTGGACCCACAGGAGCTGGTCTGAAATTTGAGGTGTACTATTCACTGGTACAACCTTGTTTTTATTCCCAGCATGCTCATAATGTATACTCCTTACCCACATTTATGAAACACACTTCCTCTCTCTAAGACCTCTCCCCTTTGCCGACCAGCTGGTTGCAAACTCCTTGGTGCTGCTTTGCTTCAGCTTGTAATGAAGTGTGATTAAACACAGTCGTCAGTCCAATACAGATGGAGCAAAGAGGCTTCCACTGCATAGACCAGGAAATTAGCCTTCACATGGTTAAAAAAATCCTCTCTCTCATCTCTACAGTACTGGCTCTGCTTGTGGGTAGTCACACAGAGGGCACATCAAGCGTGAGGAGTCGTTGGAGTAGAGCAAGGGACCTCAACTTAAACACTGTGTGAGGTCTCGTTCTTGTACCTCTTTACACAAAGGTTGTCTCATCCTGTGTCTGATAACTTTCTTTTAACAGCACAATATATCGCTTTCTTTCAAAGACAGCTCCCCAGGAGGGTTAAACTGCTCCGAGCCTCTCTGAAGACTACAGGTGCCAAGCAATTTGCAGCCAAATATTTTGGTCATCCCATCATTTTGACACAACCTAGGCTAAGAATGAAACACTTCTTACTGAAACATCTCTGAAATTGAGAGAGTGATGTTTTCAATTCGCACCTGGGGTTTTGGAGCCCCTGGGCAGTAAAGGCTATCATGTTGAAATGAAAAATGGCTTTAGCTTTGCCCTTGAGCCCCTGAAATTTCAAGTAATCAGGAATTGTTGCTGATGCTACGGAAACATCATGATACCTCTGTCGGAAAAAGGAGAGTCTTTTGGTCAGTGCTGTGCAATGTATGAAATGGCTTCTCATCCCTACAGTGGACATGAGATGGAGGAAAGGAAGACCATGCTGCTCTGGTGGGGATGCAGGAGAAAGACAGATGGATGTTTCTGGCAGGTGAGACTGTGCAAGAAATTTGTGGATGCTCTCTGCCTCAAAACCACCTGAGCAAGGCTCTTCTAGACCTCTGGAAGTGACATGCTGCAGAGTTATCTAGGCAGCCTGTAAGTGCACCAGGGGAGCGACCCACAGAAGCCTTTCCGGGGAGCCTCAGAAGTGTCCCCATTCATCTCCAGCACAACCAGCTGCCAGTGATCAGAGTAGCAGCTCATTGCCCTGGAAGGAGGGCTGTCTGGCATCCCCTAGCTCAGGACACCAGGCAAGGCACTGGCCACGCAAACCCACACCCTCTCCCGGGCAGCCTACAGCACTGACCACTGCTTAGTTGGCCATCCCTTTATTTTAAAGCATATCAGATGTTCAACCCACCTGAACACAGCATTATAATTTGTCTAGCCAGGGTGCAGATGGGGTGGTGCGGTTGCTGTGATCTCAGTAAATTAACATGTAAACATGTTTTGACTGAAGAAAACTTCAGGGCCATGCTCAAGAGAAGTTCTTGGGTGGGATTTACAGTGCTAGGCAATGCATTCAAATGTGGCCACACCAGCTGGGAGGGAGGAAGCAGTCAAAGGTCTGCCCTGGCTTCCAGGGAGAAAACTTGCCTTGAACCCCTTTCTCCTTGTGATGAAGAAGCGGCATGCTCTGGAAAAGGACATATTTTCTGGGTGCAAGGGCATCAGACAAACATAAATTCTGCTTTCTGCCTCAGCCCTGACGTGATTACAGGGCTACAAGAAACCCGATGCCTCTTCTTATGAAATAATTTGGAAAGAATAAAAGCTTGTTTTCCAGAGCTGCCATGAAACAGTCCCAGTCTGCCTCAATGACCATGGTTGGAGGAAACATATGCACAATTTTCTGTCAGATACAGAGTATATCCTTAATAGCATCAGGGAAAAATAAATGATCAAATCACCTCAAATTACCTGCATAAGAGCAAATTCACAGAAAGCCCATGTATAATGTTAGTGCCCTCAGGTGTTTGCAAAGCATCTCTCTGAGAAAGCGATGCCAGCACTGACCCAAGGCTACAAACACACCTGTAAGATACTCAAATACCAGAGTTTAATGCCTCTGGTGTCACTGACAGCTGGGACAGCTTGTACTGCACCTATGGAGGGCTTCACGATTCAGCATGCTCCCCTGCACCTTTGTACTAATGCTCATGGTCTGCTAACACAGGGATTCAGTCCTCATGGGGTGCCAAGTCGCTGTCAAAACTTTGTGTGTCACCACACCCGGGGGAGGTAGAGCTGGGCCAGCATGCTACAGGCACAGGACCTGGGGCCAGCCTGCACCGATGTGCTGCTCCTGCATCATGGGGAAACACAGCACAAGAGAAACAACTCCTACATGTGGAGTAGGGGCTTCCAGGATCAGCAGCAAAGGGCCAAAACTTATAAGCTCCTTTGTTAGGAGAGCATAGACTATCTTGCAAATTCTCTCTGTACAATAAATAACCAGTTACATATTTCTTGTTCTCTTTCTACTTTAAAAAAAAAAAAAGTAGGTGTAATGAGTGCTCAACCCATCAGCCAATACGTGTGCTCAGCACAGGAGACTGGGAGAAGCTATTTGTGCAGAGCTTGCGCTGTCTCTCCTAGCGTTATTTGTTCTTTCTTTCCTCTGTTTTTTTGGTTTTGTTTTTTTTTCTTGGTGCAAAGAAATAAATCAAAGCCACTTCAGAGGACTGCTTCAGTGTTTTCCTCTGAATCTGTGGGAAACAGAGACATCAGGGATGCAGCAGGGGACTGCATAACTTCTGCCAGGCTGGAAAATGCTCTGCACAGGTGAGGATAGGAAAGAATGCCCAAGTATCAAGCAGCAGCTAGAGAAGGTGCCCAAGGAGCTCTTCCCCAGGTACAGTGCCACTAGACAGCAGCCCATATAAGAAAAGGTGCAGAACACCAGCCTCAGCAGGGAGAAGGGAGTATCCAGGAAGGACAAGAGATCTGAAGTGATCGTGATGGCCTGGAGGAATGCAGTGATTCAAATCTTAAAGCTGTTCCTGCAGGTCCATTATTTGAGTGAAGCAGAGGTTATGACACATTATGCATCTTTGAAGATAGGCTGGTATGTATTCACGACACTTCTTCAGGGCATCCTGTAAAATGGCTCCTGTATGAAGCAATTTTTTGGATAGGAAGAGATCAAGGAAATATAACTCAAGTCTTCCTGTGAGAGACCTCAGTGGAGCTGGTGTAACAAATGTCATTGCTATTGCTGGTAGCATGTCTTGGAGTAACTGGGAAGCCATACTTCAGAGGAAAAAAATGAGCCTGAGCCCAAACCCCCTGTGATGTGAATGATCCCAGGCTCTTTTGGGGCATCACTGTTTGACAGAGACTGTAAGCTACAAACTCAGGAGCAGGCTTGTACCTTCACCCCAGAAATGGGCTCAGCACCACTGAGAGCGTGCCAAAGAGGGGCACTGGGATATCGTAATGGCAAATTCCTCCAAATCATCTGACAGAGCTTGCGCCTCTGCAGCAAGACACAACAAGCAAAGAAAGGCAAGATACACTTTGGATGGAGACCACTTCCCATCTAGAGTGGGAAGCAGTCTTCCCACTCTGTGGAGGGGCCAGAGCAAAACATGCTGAGGAGAGGGGAAATGTGTGGGACTCTTGGGGAGAGGTAGGCAAGGGGGTGGGTGGACAAAGAGGGAGAGAAATGGTGAAGAAGAGACATGGGTAAACACACCAAAAGAGGTCCACAGGTAAATTCTGGAATTATCTGAATTATTTCCTAGAATCGCATTACACATATTTCTCTCAAGCCCCTTGGGAAAATAAGGCATGCAATTTCTTTCTGGATCAGCCTGGAAAAGGCAGGGCTGAAGCCCCCTGGACTGGGTGTGGGGGTACCTCAGGGAGGGAGGGGAGTGGGTTAGCTGCTGTATGAAATCGTCGTGTCAAAGGGCTTGGGGGCCCAAGTGATGCACAAGGCACTCACTGTATGTCTGCATTGTCTCCTTCATAAAAGGGGCTGGGACTGGGAAAAAGGAGACAGTTTCCAGGATACTGGTCAGCAGCCGCTGGAATGCCCTGCCCCCCCACAGCCCTTACACACTATAAAGGCAGTGGGGAGGGGAGAAGGGAGGAGACATGCATTTGTGCCCTTTTTCTCTTCAGGGGTGAAAACAAGGAAGCTTTTCCTTTCAGGGGCCAGTCCTCAACCCCTTCACCACTTGTCCCCAGTTTAGCAATTCCCAGCTGCAAATAGTGACGACTTTTGAGATGGTCAAGTCCTGACTGCCCAAGGCATCGAGAAGGAAAAATCACTCCACAAATGCCAAGGTCTACTACTGGAGCTTTTATCCACATCTGCTTTGACCCAGAGGCCTTTTTGCACTGTTCAGTTGTGGGATGGACTGGTTGGTAGTTAATATTTATTCTGTAAGGATATCTAGGGCCAAGGGTGGGAGGTGTCAGGATGCTAAAGATGGTGGATAAACATGATGGGCAGAAAATGAAGTCTGAACTACAGGTTAAATGCGCCAGAGGCAAGTGCAGAAAGAAGGAAAGGATACCCACACCGTACGGGCAGACAGAGAGGGACCAAGAGGTAAATCTAAGTTTTGGGTTGGGTCAAAAGGTAACCCTAAATACACTGATACTTTGCCACAAGCTCCACATAAGTTTCAGCTACAGCCCTGTGGTGCAGTATAGCTGCCCTCAGCCCTGTGCCTTCCCGGGGAAAGATCATCTTGCTCTGTCTGTTGTCACCACCTGGATTGCTGGAGCCACCGAAGGAGAGCCAGCTTAGCCGCACTGCAGGCGGGGCCTTGGTGTCCAAGGTCCGGCCACGGGAACAGGCCGCCTTTGTGGCCTTCTGGGAAGCACCACAAGACACAGCCTGCTCTGGTTACCGTAAAAGAACCCCCGAGGCATTATTGGTTATGTGATCACACCAAGGAAAGAAACACCTCTCCTGAAGGGGCTAGTATTGGGCTGTGACAGTGGTATGGGTTTTTGGTTTTGGTTTTTTTTGGATAAAGGAAGTCCTTGTGGTGAGGTCCTTGATGAGGTCCGAGGCCCCACCCTACAGAGCTGCAAGGATTTTCTTGGCTTGAATGCACACAGAAAGGGAAGCTTTGGGGCAGGAAGGGAGAAGTGTTTTTTAAGTCTTCTTTTGTGAGTCCCCTCTTTCTCTCAGGGAACTGAAGGCCTGGTTTTGGGGCAGACCTGGGTTGGTAAGCCACCAGCACGTTAATGATCGCAGACACAACCATTCAGGCTGATCCTTCTGTTAAAGGAACTGCAGAGTCCCACACAATACCAGCCTCTTCCTGTGCCACGTCCTGCTCGTGAAACGGGGGTAATGAAAGCCATTCCCCCCAAGAGAAGTACTAGTTAGTGCAGTGCTATTGCTTTTGGGCACGGCTTTTTGTGTGTCTCCGAGCTCTCAGGATAGGAAGGACACTTTGCTGTAGGTCTGATCCCCCACCCAGGCTACATCGTGGTCACATTCCTCCTGGCTGGTCACATTCCTGGGGGGTGGTGGGTTTGGGGGGGCTGCTTTAAGCACAACACGAGGCAGCCATTTTATTTTGCATATTATCAAAATAGTATATTGCTGGAACATTTCCACATTGCTAAATCTAGATGGTATGGTCTTGAGCTGTTCACAAGGGGTATCATTTTGTTGAGGATTGTGCAATATTTTATTCCAGCCCACTTCTGCCCTCCCTGAACCTGAGGAGCAGGGGAACCAGGCTAACTCAGACCAACACTGAAGCAGGGCTGCTGGCTTTCAAGCAGAAGAAATCTGTCTCACAAACCTTGAGAAACACATCTGAAGGATTTACTTTTTTTTTAATACGTATGGGACTAGGCAGGACATTCTGAGGTTAAATTCTATGCATTTATAGGAACTCTGGTAAAGCAATTAAGGTCCCAGATTTGACTTGCATTAGCATATTTATAACCTGGTGGGGAATGTTTTCCATATTCCTTGTGTCTATTTTTGTAGTGATACTAATCCTTTACATTTCTGTATCACCTTTCATTCAGGAGGACTAGATCCCAAGTTGCTTTACATACGCAGGACAAAAATAAAGGCAGACATGATGGTAATATACCTAAAACAGATTGGAAAGTGATGTGATAAATACAATTTATTGAATATCTTTGACAGCCTTACCTCCTTTTCACCCCTGTGCCTGGATGCTAGGGAATACAGACACTCTTCATGCTGCTTCCAAGTGTGCACACACACATGCACTTGCGTGTTTAACACAAACTTGTCTCCTCTTTACCTGAAATTCCTTTTTGCCCTCAAGTCATACTTGGCATGAATTATAGGAACAGAAATTTTCAGTCCTGGGTAGACATGGCTAAATGATGAAAATATAAGTTTTTTATCAAAATTTGTGGAAAAGTAAATTTTACTTGTAAGATTTTTTTTACAATTATAGCCGCATAGTTGCACAGAACTTGTGAAATCTTAAAAGGTAGCCCCTGTATAACAGAAGCTAATTCATAATCATTTATTCTCAGTTATCACCATGTTAGATGATTTTGGGCTTCTTATCAGGAAATATAGAAACAAAATGTTGCAAATTAACCTGCAAATTCCTGAGGTCAAGCTTGAAGTATCAATGCTGAATAATAATAAAAAAGATAAATGACAATGAAGTCCAAAGCCAAAAGCTAGTCTGAGACCTCCCCTTCTATTTAATTGAGTTAGGTACAGAAATATTCCTCTGAATGGGAGCCTTAGTATATCATTTTTAGCCTACTGAAAGCATGAAATGACTCATGACACTCATTGAATATTTTTGAAGAGGAATTCCTTGAAAAAAAATTAGGATTTAGGGAGTCCGAAGTAACTAAAATTCGGTATTAGACTGTTATTATTTGACCAATTATATTTTTGTGACAAATTACATATTTAAGGCTCAATATTGTCATGTACTATCAGAAATAAAAAGATTTATTTTAATAAAAAGGCTTGATAGCTTCCTCTGAACAGTGTAAAACAATAGTCCTGTCAGGTTGTTCCATAATTAGACCTAAATCATGACATTATTGTTACACAAAGAACCATTTCAGATGTATTAAGAGGATTTAATTCAGTATTAATCACAGTTTTTCTCTTCCTTCATCTTTAAATTTTTGAAGACAGTATGTTCAGGCAGATTTGGCTGTAAAGTAACTGGGAAAACAACAACGCAATTTTGTTTCTCCTAAAATACCCTCTGTGGCTCTTTTTTCTATGAAACATGGCACAATCCTCATGTGTAGAACTGCTGCACATAGGGCATGTGTATTTTGTGCAAGACAGCGCGTAACACTGTTAGCACGTGAAACACCTGAAATTTGTACAAAACACACCAATGCCTTTGAAAAGCGACATGAAATATTTCACAAATGCAACCAAGATCTCTGACAAATGCAACAAAAAACTACTTTGTTATTCTGTCTGGTCCAAAAAAGCAATGTTTTTAGCATATTTTGTTAATAGGATCCTTAGCTGTGCTTGGTCACTTCCCAAATAAGCTGTTTAAACACAAAGCATTAAACTAGAAAACTGAGCCCTTTCGCAGATGATGGGGGTTAACAATCCACAGTACTAAATCCTCTTTGATCTGCTGAGAAATTCAGTCCAGCAAGAGCATGATTTTACTTAACAGTGCGTCGGGCAAGGAAGTTGCCAGAGGTGGGATATTTTCCCCCTGGCTGAGGTCAGGCTGCTGGAGCTGGCCTGTCTGCCATTACATGGAGTCCTGCCATCCCTCTTCCTCATGGTCCTGTTCCCTTTTGCTGTGTGTTTGAATGTGTGTGCGTGTGCATGTACTCATGTCTGAGCTCCTTTATTTTGGCAGCTGCTGTAGGTGAGTTGTGGACTTGTTTTTGGAAGTCTCCTGAGGCACAGATACTGCTTGCCCAGCCCACAAGAAGGTGCCTCATTCTCCAAGTGGAGGCTACCCCTCTGAGACATGTACCACTAATGGCTGAAGAGAAGCTGATTTTTTTGCTAGCGTGTCGCTGCAAGGATACATTCACTGCTGTGGGTGCCTCTGAGGGCCGCCTGTCAAAGCCAAAAGCACAAAGGGAGCTGTACAGAAAGAGTTTTACTCTTGTGCACATCCTGCATGTGGCAGATTCACTGTGTGCTTCCTTGCAGTGTGTTAGAGCAGGGTCTTGGAGAAAGATGGAAAATTTGTCAAAACGTTGCCACTTTAACAGAAAGCTGGGTGAGTTCCCTTGCTTTTAATAGAATGTACCTTTCTTTTACTGCTGCTAATGCAGAAAGCAGATGACCATATTCTGTGGGGCTTATGTTATTTTTATAGTATTTCATCTTTGGAATAAACCAGAGCATATTACATGTCAAGAGTTGTAAAGATTTTATGGAGGAAGACAGGCCATGGATTCCCATGGATGCTCGTCACTTCCTCCAGACCTCTGAGAGAAGCTGAGTGCTATACTGTACCATCAGAGACATAGTAGCTCCTTAATAATAGAAAGGATTGTCATTTGTCACTTTAAAGCGCATTCAACATGCACTTGACTATTTGGGTTGTTAGAGCATTTCATCATGGACTTGTGCAACACCTCGTCCTAATCCACAATTACAGCTCTTTGCCTCTGCTGTAATACAAACAGTGATGATAAATTAATGTCTGGCTTGGCAATATTGCTACAGTCTCCAATTATGAGAAAGTGTTTTCTTTCAGAGAAGAGAAATCAAATGGCAGATTCCACTGTCTCTCACCCTTCCTGTCTGCGAACAAGCTGGTCCTTGTTGTAAACCCCATGTAACTTGCTGTGGGCGAGGAGGCATTGTGGAAGCCCACTGCTTTTAAAATAAAGGTAGTGCTTCAGTAGTTTTTTCTTGTGGATCTTTTCTAGTAGAGTTAACTATTTCAAAAGGAGAATGAAAGGGTTTCTTGAAAACCAAATACAAATGTTTCACAAGTGGCAAGAACAAAAGCAGGCAGAGGTGAAACACATTGCAAACACGATCCTTCTTCTAAATCCAAAATCACCAGCACAGAAGTAACAATAGATTATTGTTCACCCTCCAAAGTCTGGCATTGTTTCTGTATGTGATGCAGAGTGGACAGCCAGAATCTCTGGAGAACCAGCTTCTTCAGCTGTGCTCTCCCAAGGCAAACACTGCTGCCTTGAGATGGTCGGCTTGAGCTCACAAAGCATCCTGGCCGAGACCAAGATGACCGGCATTGCTCAGATGTATCTTACCAAAAATAAACATTCATGGAGCCGTGGAGCCACTGCTCTCCAGTGCCACTATCAAGGGCTCACTGAGTTTCCTGGAGCCACAAAAATCAACTGTCAATCAACTCCTGCTAGAGGGGTATCACTGGTATGCTCTCTCAGAAAGGACCACATGCTACCTTTAGGTTGAGGAAGTTTCTAGGCATGCATTTCTGTTCATGCTACAAAGACCCATTGAAACCTGTGGCAGGCAAGTATCAGTAATGTTGTTTCCTTGGTTTTCACATCATATGTATGTCAGGATATGGTCAGGAATGCACGCACTATTTTTGTTCAGTGCCCTCACAACCTTAGAGAGAGTGAAGGCAGAGAGCCTTTGCAAGCAGCATTTGGTATCTGCAAGCCTGACGACAGAGGCTGAGAGCTGGAAGAAATTAAAGGGGTCCCCCATCATGTGTAGAAACTGCTAAGTTATAGACAGCAGAGGGATAGCAGGATGCATGGAGTGCTTACACACGGGTGGAGGACTGACAACAGCATGGGTAGCCATACCTCCTCTTTCTATCTCCCAGCTGCTGCTCCTTGGGCAAGCTCAGCTCACAGACCACAAAGTCTGCATGACAGAACAGCAGCTGGGAGATATAAAGACAGGGATTTGAATTCAGTGTGTATTTTAAAACACAAAAACACTGCAACAGAGTCCAACCCCTCCTCATCGTTTCCCCTGCCCAGACTACCTTCAGCACCATTAATCTCAAGGAAAAACTAGATTGGCCTTTGAGCTAGGGCTTTCCTCTCTGATTATAATGTTTGGACTAAGCAGTGCCGGCTAAACCCCAGATGCTAGAGCTGTGCATTAGAGGCACTCCCATCCCCAGCTGGAGGATGCTATGTTAAGGGACTGCCACCTGGCAGCATCTTCAAGGAACTGCAAAAACACTACTCCGAGATGGAGGCTGGTGATCATCAGCCTCCTGGGAGACTTGCCGGTGCACCCAGGGTTGAGCCAGACTGGTGTTGCCAACTGAACTATCTGGCACTAAGAGGCTGCTACTGTTATGAAAGACAGTAGGCTGGTGAAACATTTGACACAACGACCACCTTATTAGGGACTTTCTCACTCAGTTAAAAAGTTGTTTTTCCTTTGAGAAAAATCACACTGTTTTCCCTTTCTTACTTCAAGTTGGCCGAGGAAGCCTTACATAGTTGTTCTCAGCCTCTTTTTAGCTAAGAGTGGAGCTCTTGTTTTGTGAAGAGGCAGGTGCCACCTTGTCCCCACTCTCCTGGGAAAGCAGGAAACACCAAAGGTGACAACTTTACTGAAGACTGAAGTGGGATGAAAAGAACAATAAAATAGTCTCCCTTGGCCAAGACCTGGTAACCCAACTTCTTTCATTCTGAAGTCTTCTACACTGTCCCCTTGCCTGTGCTGCCCTTTCCTTTTTTCTGTGTTGTGACAAGCTGGCATATGAAACAATGAGCATCTCCTCAGCACATGCTTTGGATTTTCTCCAAAACAGGTCTCTGGACCAGCTTGCCTAAAGCTTTCTAAAGCAGTCAACTTTGAAAGGGAGCACACAGCAAGCAGTAAGTAATTTCTCTAACATTTTGGAAGACTTCAGTTGTCCTACCCTTTGGAAAGTGTCCTCTTCTGCCAGGAAACAAACTTCCAAACTTCTGTTTGTAAAGGCAATTCCATGAACAGACAAATTTTAGGCTAGCTGAGCCTGTGAGCCTTTTGCCAACAGCCACTATGCTTAGCAGGTGAAGGGCCCTTGACCAACGAATGAACTCCAGTCACTACTACTGGTAGCAGTAAGCTTTGGGTTATCTTTTACTAATCTGTGTATAAACTTTCATACAGAGAAAAGCTCAAGAGAAATTGAGAGCAATACAGACCGAGTCCTCTTTCACTTTTTGAGCTAGCACAAACAGTGGGCTTAGGTCCTGAATCACATCACTAACACTTTCAGTTACAAACTCTGAGGATCAATGCTAGATGTGACAGTTCAGCTAAGCTGCTGAGCCAAGAACATCTTATGCGTGCTCACATATTGAAGCTATGGCGCAGGTCACTGGAAAGACACCAACTTAGGGCCAGAACTGGTGACCTAGATGTGAAAATGTCTGTGTACCCACCTACAGATGACTTGTGCCTCCCAGACCCCTCTTGTCCTCCAGACTTTGTGGAGCTGAAGGCAGCAGGGAGGACTGTGATGACTTACCAGTCTGTGTGTGCGTCATCGATCACCAGGAGGATCTTGGGTTTCTGGGCTACAGGTGCTGTGGGGCTGGCCGAGTGATCGATTAGTCCTGCGGCCGCTTGTGTGGTTTGCTTCATGGCACTGGAGATGGAGCTGAAGATGCTGGTGCCAGTAGAGGAAGAGTGTGAGGGCTGAGGTGGCTGCGGATGCTTTCTCTCCGTGGCGGGAGAAACTGGGGAGCTCGTGGAATTGTCGGGGCGCTGCAAGTCCATCATGTAGCCGTTCGGCAAATTCGCCACGAAACTACTGTCTGAGAGACGCCTCCGGAGAAAATTCATTGTTGAAGCGTTGGGGGGAAACCTTCTCAGCAAGAGTAAAGCTGAACAGCAGTGTCACCAGTCAGGGGTAACGTTTCTGTGTGTTTGTGTAGGGTACCTTCTTGCAGCCCAGGGAGGCAGGCTTTCCCCTTGGAAATCCAGCTGAAGAAATATGCCTTTGTTTTTCAGCTATAATTTCTTTCTCTCCTGTGGGAAGAGAATCAAAGACATGTATGTGAGAGACATACTGTGAATTTGAGATAAGAAAAACACTTTTGGCCATTTAAATGGGCACTATGCAGTATGCTACACGGGAACAGCCCAACAGGTAGGACAAAGTACTATAGGCTTTCTCCCATCCCAAAACATTTTCCAGTTGGGGCAGACTAGCTTACACTAGCTTAGGGACAAACGATTATATAACTGTTCACTGTGGGGAAAGAAAAATTATTCTGACTGTAAATGTTAAATCTTAAAAGAGAGACAGCTTATTTCTGGTATTTTGTGTGTTAGAAATAACAGACATAATCTGCTTGTTACAGGATAACCAGCAAATGATCCAACAGGATAAAAAAGTTGTGTCATCTTTGGCAGGCTTGTAAGCAAGGCTCTGTATTTAAGGAACAAACATCCTAAACTGAAATAGCGTGTAGAGAATATAGTGGAAAAATCCTCATATTCATCTTGATCAAGTTCAGTGTCAGCTTCAAACTAGTCCTTTCTGTCACTGCTGCTCTCTGCACTCAAAAACAGACTTTGAGACAGGTGCATGCTGGTGGTTGCTAGACTTAGCAGACTACCTGATTTTACAAGTTCCCTTGAAGGATTTTTGCAGGTACTCAAAACTGGAAGTTTGTCTGTCTAAACTTCACATGCTTTTTTGCCTTTTTTTTTTTTTTTTTTTTTGTTAAAATAAGCTGTCATTTATTTTCACCTATAAGGATTTACAGAGCTTTAGAGAAAAAGGATTCAGACCTGTCCGTGTTTGTACCTCTCTGGGCCCCCAGAACCATAAGGAGGCTTGGATGAGCCTGACTGTAGTAAGCAAGCTACAAGCAAAGAGCCCCTTGGCACATGTCCGCCAAATCTCATCATCTGTCACCACCCAGCCCTGTAGGCACAGGATCCGTCTGGAGAAGAGGGCTCCCTGCTGAAGCTGCTGACATTGGCTTATTAGAGCTATTTTTCTTTTGATTTCTCAGCCCTGGCAGTACAAGTCCCCTGACTTTGCCTGAGCCTGGAGGTAGCCTTCTTCCCAGGGAATAGCTCAGGAAATCTTTAATGGCTTCCTGCCACATTTACAGTCGATAATGTATTTCGAGGCATTGTGCTGACTTCCCGCCCAGTCCTGGCGCGCCTGGCGACTTCACAACATCAGCAAATGCGTGCACCAGTGAGTGCTTCGGTAGCACTGACTGTTTGCCACAGCTGTTCCAAGAAGCAGGTAACATATATTATCCACGAATTATGAGCCAGCTTCTCACCTCATATACACACCCACACAGCACTGGGTCTACTCATGCCCTACTGCAGTAACTGAGTGCCAGCAGAGAGCCATCCACTGTTACCTGTCCAGGATGACAAGAGTGGCAGAGCCTACAAAGACTTTGCAGGATTTATATACTACAGGCTGGATAAAAATATGCTGGTCTGTCCTGTACTCAGGAACCTGAGCTTTCTACCTTGCATAAGACAAAGAAGAAAAATCTCCTCATTTTAATGGCAGTCCACTCAAGAGTAGGTCCGATCCTGGTTAAGAGGAGCATCCCAGAGGTATGTCTATTGTTAGAAGTATTCTAAATGACCATCCTGTTACTGTGGAATTAGGCGTGCTCTTTCGGAGGACCTTGGCATGAACTGGCAAGATGTGGGACATATTTCAATACCAGTCTCAGGAGAAGCGATTTTAGCATGAGACGCCTGCCCCTTGCACATGTTGCACAGCATCCTGGAAAGCTGCCGGTTCCTGCCTTGGCAGCTTACAGCCACGGGAGGGAACCTGGCCCCAGCCATGCAGGCTGCACAAGGCTCTTTTCACAAACCAGAATCCTTGGGACAGGGTCCAGCAGGCCTTGCATGCTCTTGAAAGTTTTTCTCCCCCACTGCCAGGCGATTGCACCGCTACTTCCTCCTCTTGCAAGATCTGCACTCTCCAAGAGAACATGGGCTTCTTGCAAAGTGTCAGCACGCAAAGCAACAGGCAAATGTTTCTGCTCTGCCCTGCACCGTTGGAAGAAGGGCACGGAGACACACAGTGTAGGGTATCCCTGGGCTGGGAAGGGTGAGAGTACCCTGTGATGCACCTGGGAGGCACACAGGTTTCCTCCACAACAGGGGTTCCCAAATTGTGCCCTTCAGTGTACTGCTTGCAATAAACAATTTATCATACTTATTGCAAGTCCATGACCACTCACCTCCTGGACCCTTTTAAACAGCAATATTTACAGTGATCCATCATTTTTTCCACCAGGGGTTTGGTAGTGGAAAATGTTGCCTGGGAGACATCAGGAGCTGGCAAAACTCTCTTGTCCAGAGAGTTTGGGACGCTGCTCTGAGGCTGGCCTTTCCCTCTGCTGGCTGGCACTGCCTCCGCTTGCTGCGAAGACTGGGCTGCGTGCCATTGGCTCAGGAAGGAAGGAGAAAAAAACCTAAGCAACTGATGTCACAGGGAAATCTCCCTCCAGCAAAGCACGCAGAGGCTAAATTCAAACAGGATGACACTGCTGCAGCAAACACTAATGCCTGCCTCCACTCTGGGATGGCAGATGTCAAACCCACCAGTAACTTTGACTTTGGGTCTGTCAAAGAGATGGCACAGACTGTCCTCCTTTCATTACATACATCTTACAAATGACCTGAGTAATGTAATTAAAATATGCTTTATCTTTTAAATTTTTTTTTAAATGTAGTTATTGGTGGCTTCACTGGATCAATTTATAGATGGTCATTAGTGCTGCCACAGAGGAGATCTCTGAAATGGCAGCAGTGTAAACTGCCAGCAGATTCCTTCGCTTACTGGAAAACCTCATGGTCTGCTTCTGCATCATGTGCACTTGCTATTATTTAACTTTCAGCAATAGGCATTTTCATACAGGCGCAGGCTGAGTAGGGTAGGACATAATTTTCCTGCTGCTTAAAACTTCTTGTGGAGATCCTGAGTTCTCAGCACATCAGGCCAAATCTGGCTCTGTGCAGCGCCCACAGCATGCAGCTCTCCTGCAGCACGGCATCCACCTGGTGTATGTACAGATCCTACCCTAGCAGGCAAGTGGGGCTGTAACTTCAACAAAGCCAGGAGCCAACAGCTCCTTCAGAAGCAAGACAAATCTGGTAAGTGGTATTTTGTCACTCGCGAGCCACAGGTAGGAGTGCTGCTGGCCATACACCATCAAGTTGTACTTGCCTCTGTGCATACCAGTGTCTTCTTATGGCACACATGGAGACATGTCACTTTCTTAATGCTGTGCCAGGCACAAACCTGTCTGTAGGAAGGCCTGTAGCCCCCTGCACAGCCAAAATACAGCCCATGGGCTGCTTCCTGGAGAGGCAGAAGCTCCTGGTGAGCTCCTCAAGCTGCAATACAGCATCTGCCTCCCACCATGGAAGAGTAATCTGCTTCTGTGAGAAACAGCTGCTCTCAAAAGCTAGCTGAGAAAATGGTGGGCATGTGGGCTGTGGAGCTGCAGGTCAGGGATCTGGGCTATATTTCAGGATGGGATAATAATAAAGCACAGGAGAATGAGTGAGTCCTGAGGAAAGAGAGCAGGCAGGAGAGGGGGGAGAGGAGGAGAAGAAGGCAGAAGCAGAAAGCGAGGAAGTAAGCAGGAATCGGTGTAACTAAAAGACAACACAGGAACACTCAGAAACCCCAACGAGACCACAGTCAGGGAATCAAAAGGAAGCTATGTGAGTGACTAAATGAAGCAAGAGCAAGGTCAATTAGAGCTGACCTTGAAAACAATAGCAAAGAGGCTGGCACAATCAAACCCTTACTAACATGCAGTTAGACTTCTTGACTGATATTTTCACAAGGGCAAGGGAGGGTAAGCAATCTGCTCCCTCAGCATGTCAACAGCAGCCAGGCATCTACCTGCTTTTTCTCTAACATATACTCCACAGAGATGCAAGTTATCTCAGAAAACCTGTTGACATGTGTTAGAAAACAAGAACAAAATGTTCACTTAAACCTCTTGGTGGGTTACTTTCCAAAGTGTGGTAGCATCCAGAGGGAACCAAATTCAGTTGGCTGATATCTGTAAACTGTGGTTTAGATTTCCCTCGAGCCTGTTATCTATGCTGTCAGGTAATGAACTGACACGACCGTGCCAGCCTGTGTCTGATTCCTGCTCTTGGCAGAGCCTCAGTGGAGCAATGCTGGGGGCAGCAAGATGGAAAACCAACTCAGAGAGATTATCCTCCCACCTTACCATAAGGGCACACTTACTTCTGCCCCATGGTAGATGGAAGGATGAGGGGATACTCCTCACCTGGCAACAACCACTTACTGGTACCCCACACATACATTTTGTTGATAGCACACATTCACATTTTAAGATAGTCCTATGGGTCTCTTTCTGCCTTCAGGCACAATGACACAATGCGGGAGTGGACTTCTGTGAAGGGACAGCCATGTTAGGGAGGTCCAAATCCAGCTGGATGGCATTCCACGTATGTTTTCAAAAAGAGGAAAGCAAGAGATTATTTATTATTGTCAAGCTTTCAGTGTTTCATTCTGAATGGCTTCAACATTCCCAGGCTTGCATAGCTTGCCATTTCTTGGGAAGAATTGAAAGCAGAATAAAACAATTAGTTCTGAAATTAATTAGAACTTTTTCTGGGTTTTTACCTCACTTGCAACAGTTTTGCACCTCAAGAGGTTCATGTGTTCAAATATTTATTGGTATTTTTCATCTGAAATTCAGTAAATCAGGAAATTAAAACAGTAGGGGTTAGAAGAAGAAAAGGAAAAGGATGCTCCACCAAAACTGCCACAGTTTGTAAACCTGAAGCATATAAAAAACTGTAAGGGCTGGAAAGATAGTATGCTGTCCCAAAGAACAGAAGCAAGCAGAGAATTTCCATGTCTGTGTTCAGTTTGCAGAGAGCTTTCCCAAACATCAGCAACGCAATACAGCTCTTATGTAGACACTGGTGGCAATTTTCCAAAGCATGTAAGGCTATAGCACAAATTCCACCTAAAATCAGAGGCGTTTGTCTGTGCTGGTGCCAGAGAAACTTTTGGAAATCATGTATTTGCTATGACTGACACCGGCAGAACCATGCTGTCTCTTTGAAGCCGTTGCAAGAAGTCAGGACCCTGCAGCAGAGGGTGGCAGGGCAGGGGAGTGGAGACAGAGTGCCGTCAGGATAATGATGCTCCCAAGGGCCCGATTTCCCTGTTGTGTGTTAGATAGTTGCTCACCAGAATTTCACTTGCTTCCAAAATCCTTTATTACCTTTCACAGCAGGAGCGATTTCCTTTGGAAATATCATCTTTAAGGATATTTGCAAGAAGCCAGTGTTGTGTGCATCCAATTTTTCTGTTTAAAGAGATTCTCAGAGTAGCCAGAAGATCTCTGTCAGAAATGGATCACTTTACAATGTTCAGCATACTTCATTAAGCCACTAATACATAGAAAGATGCAACAACTCTCTTGTCTTACTTATTTTTTTAGTTTGCAAAGCAGTTTCACCATAGGGTATTTGCCTTATGTGGTCCTAAAAATAATGGGTGCGCACATACCAAACTGAGTGCAAACAAGAGCATTTCCCAGGAGCTACACCCAGCAAAGAAAATGAGTTAGTCTGTTTCCTCTTTTGCCTGTTATTCCATAATGGCAGGAAAGGCAAAAAAGAAGGAAAAAAAAACCCACTAAAATGACAAAATGTCATTGTAAGATCATCAGGCTTTCAAGTTGATTGCAAAGGAAGAGGACTAAAGCCATGAACAATAGTGAAAAATTTTCTAGTGAAAAATAAATCTGAATATTGTAATACTCTATGGCTTTAATACCCCAAAGAACAAATTATGATGTGCTACTTCTTGGAAACGATACATTGGTTCCTCATTTTATTCTAACCGTGGAAATCCTGTTGACACGTAGTTGTCTCAGTGGTAATATACCCTTGTCAATGAGCTTAGGGACGCCTTTTGTGGCCTGTCTCTGTTCAATATCAATACTTGCTTATCAGCAAAGCCAGACCCAGCTCAACTGGAGCAGGCAACAAGGGGCAAAGAAATCCTGTGCTAATCCTTGAATACTACAGAGCCATCTCCCTCTGAAAGTCAGTTGAATTGGCATACTCTCTCCATTTCTTATTTCACTGGAGTATTGTGGTCATTCCCACCCCAAGCAATAGCAACACTAATGCTTCCATTAAAGCTAATACACACATGCCAAAGTGGCTCATCATGATTATATTAAAGAAAAGCAGGAGACAGCAATTCAAACTGGAGAATTTGTAGAGATAAATGCTCTGCATATTAAGTGGGTGAAATTTTAAGAAGGAAGCAAGCAGGGCTCTGAAGCCCACGTCTTTTTCTTCCCAGGCTTGGATCTGACGCAGTTCATGTTTTGTCTTTGTGAGACACGTTCTGAGTTTCCTGCAGTAACTGTACAAATCCTGATTTCATGGTGATAAGAATGAAAGCAGCACCAGACACACCATTAATAGAGCAGGGATTTCCTTCAGCTGAGAGACGCGTTGCTTTGAAAAGTGCTGATCTGAACAAAATCAAGAAGCTGGATGTATTTAATACATAGGGCCTGCCAATATGCATTAGGGCTTGTCCAGATAAAAGATGCCTAAGGTAACTGCAACAGCCTGCCCAGTGCTAATGGGGCTGCTGTCCTGATTACGATCACATACTCTTCTTCATTCCTATGCCATTTTCTTTCTACTGTATTTCAGTTCTGCCACAATAGACTGATTATTCAAAAAGCAAGTAAACAGAATGTTGTAGTTTTGACTCTGGCTGACAGCCAAACACCACAACCAGGGATGGGGGAGAGAATTAAAAGGATGAAGGGAAAAGAGACTCGTGGGTTGAGATAAGAACAATTTAATAACTGAACTACGATAATATTGAAAATAATAACAATGACAATAATTGTAATATATACAAATATACAATGAGAGATACACAGAAACACTGCTCACCACCCAACGACCAAGGCTCAGCCTGTTCCCGGCTAATGATCCTGGAGCAGGGAGAGTCCCAAAACTACAATCCTGGAACAGAGATAAAAGCCTGAGTGTGTGAGAGACCAAGATGACCTTGAGGGAGGGGCAACCCAGAAGGACACAACCCAGAGCAAGAGAGAGAACTTCATAGATAGATAGATAGAGCCTCATCTATATAGTAGGCATGACATGCATGATATGGAATATACCATTGGCCAACTTGGGTCTCAGTCCTAAACCTAAGGTCAAATCCTTGGTTAGTAACTAAGGCTGTGCTCCCCCCCAGCTTCTCCTGCACCTGCAGACACTGGCACAGCAGAGAAGCTGAGAAGCCCTCGACTGTCCTGGCAGCAACTATAAACATCAGCATGTTATCAGCTGCCTCCTCAGCACAAATCCAAAACGTAGCCTCTTACCAGCTACTACGAAGAATGTTAACTCTGTCTCAGCTGAAACCAGGACACAGAACATTTGTGTGAGAGATGGTACGGAGAGGGGGGGGGGGGGGGGAGGAGTG
Source organism: Pterocles gutturalis (assembly GCF_000699245.1). Lineage (NCBI taxonomy): Eukaryota > Metazoa > Chordata > Aves > Pterocliformes > Pteroclidae > Pterocles > Pterocles gutturalis. Next base: position 93,851 of record NW_010137951.1, read on the forward strand.
GAAAGTGCTATGGGTCATGAAAGGGAGGAAATAATTCAATAAGAGGTCATAATACACAACAAATATATAATAGTTAATCAACTGATGATGCTAAGAAGGATTTTCTGTTTGGAGCACAAATTGCATTACTTTTCATATGTCTGTAAGACAAAAATGGATTGCATATTTCCAAATAACATTATCTTCAAACACGACTCTGCAATTCTTGCATCTATGCTTCTAACTCATTTTAAAATGCCACAAAAATTCAATTTCTTTCCCAAATGTTATATACTTCTGGGGGTTGAAAAGTTTTCCTTCAAATATCTGAAGTCTTCTAAGTCATCTGCAGTGCTACTATATTCCATCTAAGTTTTGCTGCTGTTTGTATCCACCTCTCTTCTCTCCCCTGCACCAACCAGACATCACCATGTCCCAGCTTCCCAGATTTTTCCCATGTGGTGAATAACCCCTTATAATACTTGAGATTTACTTAACCTGATGATGTGAGCAGATAGATGTAGAAATAAAGCCTGTAATCTGCCTTTGTGCAGCAAGGTGCTCATTTGCTTTCTAACCACATGTGCCCATCTCATACAGTAGCACAATGTAAAGGGAGGAATAAGCTGGGAATTTGAGCACACTTACTGATTTATTTTGATGGTGGAAGAGAAAGACAATGTTTTACTGCACTCTGGGGAAGATTTCTGACACAGTTGTAAGATAGCTTGACATCAAATTCTTCCACGTGGTGTAGAAGTGGTAGGAGATTGCCTAGCCAGGCTATTCCACCCAAAGAGGCAGAAAAAATGGAGACTGATAGACCTTCATCTGGAGCACTGTAGGGATCCAGCTGGGTACGTCTGTCTCAGGCTCTGTGATGCCCAACACAATCTCTGATGGGCACTTCCAGGAGGTGTTTTTCTTCACTTTTTTTGCATTATTACTATTGTTCACACCGGGACACTTGAAAAGCTGTGTGGGTTTGTGTAACCCATCTGTTTTGCTCCCACACACTTCTCACCCCAGCAAGGGTGACAATCCCCTCTCCCAGAGATGGACTGAGCATGCCAGTCTTTGCACTGTTGCCAGTGTCTGCTTTCCAGCTGCAACCTCACAAATGTCGATGAGATTCTGCTCTAGTACAGTTGCAGGTTGGAGCTGCAAGCCAAATATATTTGTGGTGTCAGCAGAAGCCTGTGCAGGACAGCCAGGGGGAAGGTGTTTTGCTTTCTTAATAAAGCATCTGGCCAGGTTTCAAATGCCATTTAAGAAGTTATGTCAGCTCCATAGGGATACTGTGTTGACAAAGAGTTGTATCACCTATCCAGTTTTTCCATTCTTGCTGGATGGTGTAGGAGGCCTCTGCAATTGGCTCTAAATGCCAGAAACTATGCTTAGGCAAAAAGCGTCAGTAAATATAACACAGGAGTGTGGGAACTGGAAGAGATTCTGGACTCAAAAGTCCTGAGAGAGTAGGCTAGTGGGCTGGGCCCAGGCATGGAGAGAAAGCACAACATGATTTTAATAGAGTCCTCTGCCATCAGCTTGGTGAAAGGTCACTAACATCAGTGCCTTGGTTTCCCTGTTTAGAAGACAAGCTTTATTTTGTAGAGTGCAGAGATATTGTAAGGCTCAGCTCACATGTTTGCACACTGCACCACTGAAACAAACACGAGCAGATCCTACTGGCCAAGAGCTCTAGTTCCCCTGCTGATCAATAGCCGAATTACAAGGCTTTTAAATATTACAAAATTGTCCAGCCTTATTTAAAAACCCAACCACCAGGCCCTTCAAAGGCTGGAAAACACATAGTCACCATGAATGAGGGGAAAAAAAAAAAAATTGTGGCACTTAGAACCATTTTGTAACTAGGAATGTAAAGGATTGATCCACACAGCTATTTTAGTTTCTCCTTCTCCCCTATTTGCAGAACTTCTTTCCCAAGCCTAGAAAGAAGAGAAGGAAGGGGAAGAAGGGAAGGGAGAACATGTGGTGTTCTGCAGCCGGACAGCCTGAGCAGGGTGCAGTGGGAGGAACTCGAGCCGCACGCGTTGCTGTGAGCTCTTATCGGGTACACGCACAAATAGGCACAACTAACCGGTTACAGAGAGCACAAACATTGCATCAGGCAGAGCAGGAAAGGGGACATCCTACAAATCTCAGAACTTATCTGAGAGCCACACTGAGGTCTTTCCTTCTGCATTTGTGTCCTGACTAGCAGGACATGTAGGCAGTCACTATTTATGTACAGTTATACAATGACATAGCTAATGATAGAAGCAGCTTTGCTAAGTATTTCTATTCCTCTGTGGGACAATCTGCATTTGATCAGAACTAAGCAGTGCAGCCTCATACAACTGAAGCTTACTGACAAAAGCCACTTTTACTATGGATATGTATTTACAGCAAAAAAGACGTGACCACAAGTAGACTGTAAGATCAGCTGAAGAGTCCAAAACAAACAAAACAGAGCTCTGAGTAATAGCTAGAGAGCTGCCTCGCCCTGCTGGGTTTATTTTCAGCTCTTGCCCAAACCCAGTGCCTGAGCCCTCAGGTTCATAAAGGTCAGTGAGTTTAAAACCTTGTGTGTTGAAACTGGCCATCTTGTAATAACTGCATCCCTTTGTCATCCCTATGCAGTCACAGGAGTAGTTAAAAAAACCCTCTAAACAAACCTCGGGGCACAACTTCTAAGCTTAGAGATTTCAGAGGCTGGCAGGGATGGCAGGGTGTTAACTACAGCAGGCTGGAGAAGTATGTTTATTCCCTGCAGCTCTGCACAAAGCTGTGCACTCATGGAGCCTGGCCTCCCCCTGTTAGAGTGATGAGCCAAATTCTGCCTGCGCCTACATTTGTATATTCTGTGTTTTCCGCAGGCTTGAGCTGAAGTGCAGTGCTGATCTTCCTGCATGTTGTAGTATGGCAGTCAGTGCATTAAAACACACAAAACATTCTCTATTTCAAGACTGCACAAGAAAGGAAAACAGCCTTCTTATAGTTTCTGTGGAAAGCAGTTCCTTTCTCTATGTTTTTTTTCTTATGGACTTTTATTTTGAGCAAGTCACTTAACTGCTTTGTGCCTTAGTGTGCCTGATATGTTAAATAAAGCATGGAAAGGCTAAACTGGGTCAAGTTTGAGAGAGACTGAGATGTGTGGTGATATAACTACAGATTTCAGAGGTGTTCTATAGCATATAAAGTAAGTACAGCAACTTTTTAAAATTAAATCTACCTGAAAACTGTATTCCTTTTTAACATTGAAGAACATACAGAGTTCTTAGCTCAAATGAGAGCTGCCAAGGTCACCAGAATCCAGTTTCAGAGCTGATCACTGAAAAAAACTGTTGTAGATACGCAGAAGATGTTAATTGTGTAAGAAAGTAGTGCATATCTTTTATAAATAAGCCAGGTTACACAACAAGGATCTGTGTCCCCTTTCTTATCTACTCCAATGCAAACACAGTATCCAAACGTGACCCAGTGAGTGATTGGGTTATGAAAATCTCGGATCATTACTCAACTCTATAGAAGTAGTGGATCACTTTCACATGTTGGTGATAGACCCTGCACATCCACATGCATATTCCTAAGAGCTGCAGGAAGAACCTTGGTTAAATCACTTCATATGGAAACCCACATGTAAAGCCAGGGCAAGAGAGGGCCATATATTGTGAGCACTAATAATAACGTACACTGCATGATAACAAATACATAAAGGTTCACTATTATCAGCTTAATCTCTTGCTCTCTTCTTGCTTCAGCTCCCTGTCATTAGCATCTCATTCCTGAAAGAAGATAATTGCTTTGGATCTCTTCAATTACTACTAAAGCGTGGCAGAGCACTTGCAAAAAATCAGATAGATTTGAAGACTAGGATCATTGAGTTTGCCCTCCCACATAGCGCAGCTTGTATAGTTTCTCCCAATAACTCCTGCCGTGAGTTTATTATTTCTGATTGAAAAACCAACTCAAGGGCTAGTTTGTAAATACTCACAGATGTGGTCCAAACCACCCCTGTATCTCAGCCATTGCCACTGAAGAAGGAGCAAAGCAGCAGGTCCCTGAAAGCCTGAGCGAAGAAAACAGCAATTTGTTTGGCTGTGACAATCCCCCCAGTTTCAGCAGGGACTGTGTGAATATATGATACCCCAACACAAAGACACTTGCTTAAGAACCACAGAAGAGCTGAGATGTTCACTCTGTAAAGCAGCAGCTGTTTCCTGGGCAGCTAGATCCTGAGCAGCAGCTGCTGCCAGTGCATCATCTGCAGGGCTAGTCAGAGCCTGGCAGCAATCCCTACCTGAGCTGATTTTTCAGTTTGTGTTGCTCTGAAGATTGAACAAGACACATCGCCAAGCGGTGCAGGAGACAGCAGCTGTTTGTCATCCATGGCCCTGCCCTCCCTCTGCCCATTCATCACTGAGCCTCATGGCAGAGTCTGTCCTCTGGGGTCACTGCCAGCCACGGCCCACCAAGCTTTCTTTGCTAACACGCAGCAAAGAAGGCTGCAGACTTCCACCAAACTGTTGGTCTTTGCTGGCATCTCCATGCAATCACAGCACCTGCCTGATGCTCCTTAATACTAATGAAGCAGTAGCAAACTAGAGAAACTCTTGTGGTAAACCTAGTTAGCAACGCAGTATTCCTACCTAGTAAGCGTAACAACTGATCTGTGCTAGCAAAGAAACGTGAGTGTTGCCAAGAGGAAGCACAGAAACTGTTAGTTAAAATGGACACCCTGGCTGTATTTTGGGTTTCAGAAGTGCTCTTTAGAGACTTCATGCTGAAGACTATTCTCCCACACCCCAGCTGCTAACCCTGACCATCCCATGAAACAAGCATGTGCTGTTCTCTTTAAAAAATCAGAGTTTTTCTTACCTGCCTATTGCCCTCTACGATCTACTACTAAGCATAAAAACATACGCTTACCAGGTTAGAGAACTAAAGGGAACTTCAAGAGATTATAATTCCTCACCATCCACTCTGCTTTGGGAAAATATCCTGGTTTTACAGCATCACAGGAAGGTATCCAGCTATTGCTTCTATTAGTCCAAGGTGTGGGAGGTTCTGGGGAAAGTTTCAGTTCTGGATGCCTCACTAAGAATTAAACGCAGTTGGTGTCCTCTCTGTTTTCAAGCCAGAGGACAACGATCTGAGGGTCCTCAGCACATTTATCTAACAACCAGATGGAGAGAAAGGCAGACTGACAGAGGCAGAGATGTAGGTCCTTCTGAATAGAAGTACTAACACCTTTTCAGGCGTGGCTGTATGGGAGGAATTACAGCAGAGGGAGACATAGGAAGCTGGGCTAAAAATGGTCCAGTCAAAATTGTCTATATTTGCTAGAGTAAGCTGAAAAATCAGACTGCTGATTTCAAGGAAATTTTGCCATTTCAAAAATGTTTGCTGCGTCAAAACAGGACAAGAAATATCCCAAAAATTCTTGTAACATGTAAACATTGTATCAAATATCCCATTCATTCCTAGGCTTTCTTTTCCAAACAAATTTTCAAAGACAGCATTTCCACAGCCTGTCTCACAGACAATGAGTTGTGGTCTGTCAGTGGAGAGATGCTGCACTGAAACATTGCTGGCTGACTACTTCTTACAGCGGGCTTGAAGGAACATTATGAGGTTTGGATATGACAAGTTAGCAGCACGATACTGTTATGTTATTATTTTTCCAGGAAATCAAAGCTAGCCACAAAACTTTTCTATCCGAAAGTTTAAATGCCACAGAAATGTAGAAGCTCTTGTCTTTTATCTTCCCCTGATTGCTGCATTACTTTTACTGGAACATTTACCAAACTCTAATATTGTGTGCAGCTTAGCAGAACAGAGCATACAAGAAAACTCCCATACTACTTATTTAACTGGCAACTATCTCAGAATGCAGAGTGTCAATTCCTTCCCTTCCAGCCCAAGCAAAATTCTCATTAGCTTCGGTGGGATTCTTTTTGAACTAAAAGTCACTTAAAGGTTTTGGGTTTGGGTCCGATCCCTCTCTCTTTCTGATTGCAGTGGAAGCCAGGCAGATGATCTTGCACAGCTCTTACAGTGCGTCACTCCTAGAGAGGGGACAATAGTTACAGAGTCTGACCATGGGGCTCAGCAAAAGAGGTGCCACTTTCTTTCAAGGCAGAGGCATGACATGTAAAGCCAGAGGCCTGTGACCTGTGACCAAGAGTTGGAGACATCAAAGGATCTTCCTTGGAAAAGCCTGCCTGCACTTTAATAGGGATTGTCAGCTCTAGCTCTTGACAGGCGCCCCTCCTATGCCTCGTGTTTCTTAGAAGCTGGTGTATTGAATGGCCCCAAGAAACTCTCACACATGAAACTGCCCCTGTGGGGAACAGCGGGGGAAGCCCTGACTGAAAGGCTCTGCTGAATTATTAAGGCTGCCCAGAGTAAACCAGGGTAACCTTCATGTTAATTTCTGACAGCCTCTTTCAGTTTTATTAGAAAACATCATCCCCCCCCCTACCTCGCCTACTCCTCTCTCTCCTGTTAAAAGAAATTTCACAAGGCTGCTGAAGTAAGAAAGCCTGCCCACAGGATTAACTGAATACACACAGGCCTATTTTAGATAGATGCATCAAGCTAAATACAGCAGCCTTCAGCTGCTGGAGGGAGTGCAGCGTTTCATCCAACCCCTCTCGCCAAAGCACATTAAGGCTTTAGTAACCAGAAGGGAAATACAGGTCTCATCTTTAAGCAGCAAAATCAAAAACTTCAAAGCTAAAAAAAGAATAAATGCTTCCTAACTTGTCAGATTATTTGGTTTTGTCAAGCCCACTTCAAAAAACAGCCAGGTGCTGGGTTGGTTTCCCTGCCCACATGTCGTGTCAGCAGAACCTGGCAGCTACCTGTAATGGGCACAGCACATTAGAAGTAGCTGCAGTGACTCAGGGACAGAAATACCCTGTCCATCACCACTGGGACCATGTGATCATTCTTTATCCTAAATTTCCATTTTTTTTGTCCACTGCACTACAGCAGTGGTTATAAAAACTGTACTGTGCTGGTAAGTTGAATGAGAAAACTGATTTTCTTGACTTCTTTCTCCCAGGAAGATTTGCATTTTGTAGCATCTTCCTCTGGAGTTTATCAGCTTGTTCTGCAGAGTCAAGCAAAATTGTTTCTGTAGCCAAGAAGATCTTTGACAAGTTCCTGAGCTGCAGTGTACTACAGGGCTGCTCAGCCTTAGTCTAAGCCCAGCAAGTTACAGATTGAAGCAGGGGAGGAAGATGACAGTGTAACGGATATGTTCATTGTGCTGTACAAAAGAAGCCAACCACACAGGGCAAAGATATCCTATATTAAAAATAATGCATTTTATCTAAAAAAGGAATGCTACTATATTTTAAACAACATATTTTAAAGGTCTGAATCATCTTGGAGCTAGATGTTCTGCTGGCATTGGTTTTGCTTTTCTAACAGTCCTACGTAAATATGATTGTGTTTGCTTATGAAGTTAATTTAGTGCTGTTGAAAGTCTACCACTCCTTCTAGATTAAAAATATTTTGCATTGGCTACATAAGAGGTATGGTGTAAGCTTTGCTGGCTGCTTTTTTTCCACCAGGCTTGGAAGTCCTGAGTCCCAGTGGAGTGGGACTTTCTCCATTTACTTGGATGGGAATGATGCATCAATTAACCTCTTATTCTGCTCCTAATAAAGTGAATGGTTTTAGCTATCACTTTTACAAAAAAAAAAGTGGCTTATTAGTATCCTTTCTTAATCAGCCTTGTGGTTTTAAAAGGCTAGAACCATCAAATCAAAAATATATTTCCTTCTGTGTTTGTGCCATTGTCAACTAAATGTAAAATTAAATTGGAAATTAAAAAGTAGGGCTTGAGGTAACACACTTTTTACACTTGAGGGAGCTGCACAAACAGGCATTTCAAACCATGAAGAGCTGGCAGAAGATGCTGGTTGCCATCTTGTAAAAGGAGTTGGTATGTGTGTATTTGCTCCTGCGTATAAGAAGAAATAAGGAAGTTGCTTTTCCATACTTCCCACTTGAAGTATACAGGGAAGAAGTGCTGGCTCTTGTTCATGCTGAGAGCAGGAAATAAATCAGCCAAAATTCACAATATTTGGCAAAAATGAAATTTTCTTCTTCAAAAAAAAAGGCTCACCCCTCTTCCCCACTTTGTACAGCAGCTCTCACCCTCTTTGTACAGCTCTTCACCTATCTCCTCAGTCCTTCTGTTTTCCTCCCTTTAAGATGAACTCTGACTTCTCTTTCCAACCCATAGTAAGATGCTGATGTTCTTCAGGCTGGAGTACTGTACAACACAGAAGCTGCCTGTCTTGTTCACATCCCAGTCTCACAGCCTGTAGCAAAATGTAATAGGCCTTTAAAAAACAAATGCATTTACTCTCTCAGAAATTATTTGGAGGCAACACTCCCAGTTTCAGGAAGCCTGGAAAAGGGGTCTTTCCTACCCCATCCAATCTGCTTCGTTTTGCCCCTGTGACAGCCCACCCCAGGCTACCCTGGGAAGTGGATGATCTTTTCTTCCCCTTCATGTCACTCTGGTGGCAATGCAGAATTCAGCCCTTTGCAATGGAGCACTGTCACCAGGACAAAAGATCATTTCCACCCCGAAGGCCACATCACAGACTCCTTCTCCTGCTTTTCAAAGGCCATCTCATTATTTTTTCCCCTTTATGAGCAGGGTCTAAATTACAAGCACATGCCCTGGGCCACCTTTCCTGTGGCCAGTGTAGCCTGCTAATGGCAGTAAAATCATACTGCACCCTTGTTTTGGCGTTTGATCTGCACAGGCACAGTAGGATTATTTCTCATTAAACAGACAATAGATGAGTGTCTGGAACATGACATCGATTAATAAAGACATCGTTAGTTCTGTGTAATCACTCAATTTTCCTTTATAAGCATGTTATAAATATATATGAGTCTACAGTACTGAACCAGTAACAGATCTGCTACAATTGCTAATGAGATCTCTGCTGTTTGTCAGCATTCAAGAAAAATTCCTTGATATTTTCTAATCTCTAGTTAAGGTGGGAGAATACCATGACAAACCATGAGGGACGGGAAGAAGTGAAAAAATATCCAGAATGGAGAGAGAGCATGGCTTTCCCACTGCTTAAACAGAGATCTAGAAATTGGAAGGTTTCCATTTGGTCTTACAGAGTCTGTTTGAAAATTTATGATCCAGCGCTTTATACACCTCTGGGGACACAAGCCAGCAGAAAACATGGAGGCCTGAGGGGAGAAGTGAAACACTGGAGTGAGTAAGGGGGAGGCTTAGAGGAGGCAGAGCAGTGATGTTGTTTGAAAGAAAATGCTCTTCCACCAGCTCTGAAAATGCCCTGGGTGTTTTGTTTGACATTTCAAGTTAGCAGTTTCACTTACCAATAGGTTATCAGATCAAGTCACTGCACCTTTATCAGCTATTAATTGTATCTGGGTCAGGGCAGCTCTTTGTTATGACTATCTGGGAATGCTGGTTTTATTTGCTTTGCTATTAAAGTGTCAGGAAAGGGACATCTAGACTAAAAACTTCAAAAAAGAAAAAAACATCCTAGAGTGTTTACTGCAAAACCTGACATTCTGGATAATTTCCAGACTGACTAAAAAGTGACCGTACACCCTAATAGACAGAGTAGTATCCTCTGAGGGGAGATTGCTACAATACAATACACCAGTCACTGTGCCATAAGAACCAAACTCATGGTTTTCCATTTTTCTTCTTTTTTTTTTTTTTTTCTTTTTCTCTAAAGGAGGATAATAATGTTTTTTTCTTGCTGGAAAGTGCAATATAAACAACGTATATACAAGCAATTTTTGGAAGGTGGAATGAGATTTGCAAGGTGGAAAAAGCCTAAATTAAGTGTTAAAATTAAAGCAACAAGCCTTCTTAAGGAGGAGTTGTAAAAATTAAGGGTCCTATGTTTCAGTCCTCTAGGACACAAGAGCAATTGCTCACACATCACATTGGAAAAAAAAATAATAATAGAGTGCCAGAGAAAAATTGTACCCTTTCTTCCCTTTCTGGGGGAGGAAGGATGATCTGGAGGATGCTGTGGCTAGCTTATTGTAATTAGTGTTAATAAGGAGCACGAGTTTTGCATCCCACCACACCCCTCATTACTAGAGTACATAACCTCCTAACCTCCACCCAGGAAAATTATATCATTACATGAATTAATCATCTGGGCAATTAATGGAAAAAGCAACCTCAGGCTTCCAGCACAGTTTCTGGCACCAGTGAAGTGGCAATGACGTAAGCTTCCCTGGGAACATGCTGGTGTTCTGCCCATTCCTGAGCCTCGCTGTTGACTCTGAGGGCATAAGCAAACAATGTAGTCACCTAACCAGTTAGAAATGCTGCAAGCGAATGCCAGGCTACTGCCGCTGCAGCATCAGGGGGACGCTTCTCCTGCCAAACCTCCCCGTGTGCCTCTCCCAAGGAAGATGCTATCCCAAAACAGGCAAGTGCGAATGGCTTCCTCTGATGCACAGAGAGATGGACTCGCCAGGTGTGTCCAGTATCTCTCCCCTTTTCAGTAAGGAGAGCCTCCTGCTCTGCATCTGGAAGCTATGCAGCCTTCTGGAGCATGTGAATAAGCAAGTTATTTAATTATTCCTCTGTTGCTGAGGCAATGGTAAGGGGACAGAAGTTTCTTATACTGGGGAGTTTATCTTCAGATGGCAAGGCTTGTTTTGCTTTGTTTCTTAGCTCACTCTGTTGCTGTGAGTGCTTTGAAAGTTGGAGTCAACTGAGACCAAGCTTCTGCTAACTTAAAGGAACTGAAGGACAGGAAAGAATCATGAGAAATCAAGAGAGAAGAAAACCCACTAGCTTATGGTGTATGCCCTGTCTTAGACTTGTTTTTCAGTCAGCTATTCCAGGTGAGATGAGGAGAGCATGTCCCCATCCTTCCAGAAGTTGCTGCACATTCCCTTTGGGTTTTCTATCATCAAATACAAATGTTCTCTGTAAAGAGGAGCCTTTTCATATCTGTGCCAGGTGAGTGCCCCCGTGGTCTCACTTGGGGCACATGCACAAGCTGTGAGAAAGAGGGGGTCACTCAGCCTGCCACCCCTAGCAACACATCTCAGAGACTTCAGAAGAGCTCATGGACAAGAGGGTAGATGTGAGCAGGTAGGTGCTCTCTGACAGGAATTGTGTTTTCCCATCTTTAGGCAGCATGAGAAAACCACAGAAAAGAAAAGAGTTTAGGTAGGGGAAAGTTAACCCCTGAAGTGAGACATCTGGTGTAAGGGAGGAAGGAGAATTTATCTGGGCAAACAGGTTTGGTTAATCTAAGACAAGTCATTTTGTTGCTTCTCCCTGTGGGGCTTTCTGCCTTACTGCTCTTTTCAGAGAAAGTCTGCAGCTATTGCTTTCTGAGCCAGCAGAAAAAGTATACCTCTCTCAGCACTTATCATCTGAGACGAGATATCCACAGGCGAGCAGCATCTTTGTCTCAATAACACCTTCCTCTGGATCCTGGCTTAAAAAGAATGAGGTAGTGAAAACATATGAGAAGCAGCTAAACTTGTTAATGCCTTACAGCAAGCTGTGATCCCCACTCTGGTTACCAACTACCTGGCTCGGGACAGCCTTGTCTTAAAGGCTTGCAAAGATGTAAGCTGCAGAAGTGCGATTATAGCATCATCACTGCAAATAATGTTCCTGCCTATATGGCTTAATGCCACTTGTCACATTTGTAGTCCAGCTTTCTCCACCTGCCCTGTCTGTTTAGCAGTCACATGTTATCAGAGCAAAGGTAGTGAAACAAAGGGACAGAGGCTAATTTGCTTGATGTGCTCCTACTCTTCCAGATAACATTAATTTGTTATTGTTTCATTAAAAGGGAGAGAGTAAATCTGTGGAAGCAACTCAATAGGTTATCACTTTAGAAGCAAGCAAACAGGATGGCTTCACTATCAGGTCTTCTAACCAGTCAGATAACCTGTCCTGATTCCCCCCCTTGCTTTGCAGGTGTAGCTGGCTCAGCAGATAGGATTAATCCACTTTCTTACTCACTTGCACTCTCCATGTCAGAGAATCGGATTACACAGATTGTTCGCAATTTATCTCCACCTGCCATGACTAATACTCCTGTCTGACCTCCTCTTTCCCATTTTCGCATCTCACTGCAGATCTGATACATACACAGACAGATGCACACACAGTTACTCTTTTTTGTTTGCAAACAGCTCACTGAGAGCCTCGGCATTTCCATTTTCAATCAAACCAGAAAACACTACTGTTTCTCCCACACTGTCCATGAGGTAATTTCTCCCTTTTGACTCCTCTTGTTACATTTATAATGTACAGGCTTCATATGTTGCTGCTGTATCCACATAAAACACAAGCATCTCCGTACGGACACGCACAATGATCACGCAATGTTATAAACCCCTGCAGCACAAGTAAAGACAAAGGCACATGCTACATGCACTGAGCAAGTGCCACCACACATTCCTCTTCCCTCCAAACCCCTCAGGAAAACATTGCCTGCAGCGTGCTTTCCTATAAATAAAAACACCCTGGCAGCACAGGGTCAGTATATGAATCTGGCAAATCCCGTTCCCAATTGCTTCCTTACCTTTCCTTAGTCTGCTAATCCAGGGGCCCTGGATTTATTTGCTTTCCCTCCTGCACACAAACTGGCAGTCCCTCCTGCTTCACATTCACAGCACACTAGCAGGATTCACCGTCATCCCATTCTGCTGGATCCTTATCACCCTATTGGCCAAAGCCAGACAGTAAATTAAATTAGGCTCCTCCTTATAACTATGTTATCACAGGAACAGGATGAATAATTTAGTAAAACAACAAGGGTGTGCAGGCTCTGGTGTCACAGACTTCACTCTCCTCCCCTCCCCCCTCCCCCAACAGGTTTTTACCAAAGAGAAGCAGGTAAAGAAAAACAGAATCTGTCACTCTGCAGAAAAGGAGACCTTAGATTACCTTAGATCACTTGTATTTCCCATTCCATCCCTCTTGTCCTCCTCCCCTGAAAGCCATGGCATTCCCTTTTCATTGTTGTACATCCACCCCCAGCCCACAATACAGTATTTCCCTGGTGAATTGTCGTTACCATCTAGGTGGATGCAGAGATTTCTGTCGAGGCAAAGGGATACTGCAGCACATCAGACACTTTGCCTCTTTGCTGAATGCAAGACATGAGAAAAGAATAAAACCGTTCTGCAGAAGGGAGTGACAAGACAAGCAGATCACAAGGAAATAGGAGAGTCTGCCTTGCATCACAGTATCTTTTGTTCAGCAACTGCACTGTCATCCCGTTGGTTCAGATACCCAAGGGATGCAAGTATATGGCTCCTGAAGATGAAAGGTTCATATATGCACTTTTTGGGGACTGTGATTTCACATGCCTGCAATGGGAGTTTGCATCCCTACATCAGAAAAACACACCAAAGTGGCAGTTTTCCCCCAAACCAAATGACTAAGGTGCTCTGTTTTGCTTTTTCTTTTTTTTTTTTTTCTGACGAGAAATTTGTAGTGACAACTAACTACACCTATATTTCCCAAGAAGTAGTTTTCTCAAAATGAACACTGCTCTTTTTCCATAGGTGATGCTTTGTTTGAGGAGTTACAGAGCATTGCAGCTTCCCCTAACAGGGTCACCACTAAGTCAAGCCCCAGACCACCTCATTTACCTGAAGAGTTTTTTGTTATGGGACCACTGCTAGAAGTGGGGGAGCTCTGTGAGACAACCACTCCCACCCCCGGCTCAGACCAAACAGCCAGCAGGGCTTTCAAATGATCATTCACAGCAATACTGAAAGCTACTGTTATTACATGTTCACACGCACAGTATTTACAAACAGCTGTATCATTCCACCCTAGCTGAAAAACAAATAGACGGGATGAAGGCGGCATTCTTCTTCCCTTATAGGAGCCTGTGTTCCTTAGAGTCCAAGAACACCCTTTGCACTCTACTTCCCCATGCTAGTATTTACTTAGCAAAGTCTATGTACCTATTATCATAATAATGTGAGGTTTAAATTTGCACTAGAGCCCAATCTCCTTCAAGCAACTCCTACACTAGCTCTTAATGTAGGTTAGACATTAGGAGGAAAATTTTCACTCAGAGGGTGGTGAGGCACTGGAACAGGTTGCCCAGAGAAGCTGTGGATGCCCCATCCCTGGAGGTGTTCAAGGCCAGGCTGGATGGGGCCCTGGGGAGCCTACTCTAGTAGTTGGCAACCCTGCCCACGGCAGGGGGGTTGAAACTAGATGATCTTTAAGGTCCTTTTCAACCCAGGCCATTCTATGATACTATGACTAGCTGGGTGGGTAGCCCTTAGCTCTGCCTCTAGAGGCAGTAGGGACATGAGGTTGAAGTCAAGCCTGAGTACCAGCACAGCTACAAAGGCAGACCACTGGTGAGAGACCAGCAGCTTTCCTAAAGGCAATGTCTTTCTTTAGGCACTGCCTTCATGGCAAAGGACTGGCAGGAAGCTGGGACAACCCACAGCTATTGCCACCTTCTAAACTGGTGGGCTGTCTACCTCTGTCACTGCCCTGGTGCGGGATGGAGACTCATGCTGCCTTCCCCAGAAGAGGAAACAGGAATGGCAGATGCTTTTGCCTTTCCCACCAATTTTTAAGTGAACTAAGGAGAGAAAAATCAGGAGTTTTGACCAAGTTTTTGTCTGTTAGGGATTTCTCTGCCACAAAAAGGGTCAAAACTGCCCTGCTCCTGAAGATGCTTCACTTTTCAAGAATGGCAGCTTCTCTTTTTCACCTCTTAGTTCCCTTGCAGCCATCCAAACTTTTAAGAGCTTTTGTGTTAAAGGAAACCTTGAATTATGCACTTGGTGATAGCTTAAGAGCAATTAAATTAAGCCATGTGGCAAGTTGCCCAATGTCACTACCATAACTCAGGATGTTTTAGCATCATTTATTGAAGAGTTTTTGCATGGTGCTTACTTAAATCACAAAAAGAGAGCAAATTAGGCTGTTTCCATGACAACTAGAGAATCTGCTCAAAATTCAGGAGATGCTGGAGGGCGGGGGGGGGGGGAGCTCTTCAATGGAGAGCTCTGCATCTTAAATATGGCCCTTGGTTATCAAATCCCTTTCAAGTTAATTCCTAGCATCAAAGCCTCCCTAACAAAGGTTTTAATAATTGGGAGCAAAGTTTTGGCTAAAGAGGGCACAAACCAACTCTCCTGGCACTAATGTGAATTTACTTCTGGTGAGAGGTGCTCAGCTTGAGAGCCCCACAGAGCAATCACAGAAGTGGCAGCAGTAGTACATAAAGACACATGAGGTAGGGTGGGAGAAGTGGCCTCCTGAGGCTTCATTGAAGACAAGCACTGAATCAAAAGGCAGATCATGACTCCGTGGTGCAGTAAAGGTGAATGACAACTTTCATGGAGTAGATGGGGAGGGAGAGAAGGAAACGGGGTCCCAGTCGCCACTTGTGGAAACCCTCCAAAAGGCTTCCACTAACCCCAAGAATTTAATTAAACTAAATAAGAGAACAAAACAGCAAGACAAAAAACAGGATCAATGGTGTCAGAAGAAGCTGACAGGTTAAGAAAATGGAAGACAGGCTACTAAAGTTCTTTTCCAGGAATTAAATCCTTGGTAGGATTTTGAAAATTTACCATCAAAGCTGGTTCTCTGTGTATTTTTTGTTTTTTTACAGCTGAACATTTATTCTGTTGCAAACCTTCTAATAAAATCACTGTTTTAGTAGAATTTTTTTTTTTTTTTGTTCTCAGTTGCAACAGCTGAGATATTTTTGGATGAAAACAAAGAACTTTTTTTTTGGAAAAAAATCAGAAAGCTTTGTACTTCACGTAGAAGATCTCTCCTTCCTCATAATTATTTTTGATCAGAAAATTTATTGCCATTGGAAGCTTTGGTGTTTTCCTTTGAAATTATGCTTCACTGAGCATAAGCCCTTTTTGGAGGGCAGGATGAGATGAACTGTGTTTAGAGATGAAAACAAGAAGCAATTGAAAAATTTAGGGAGAGACATATAATTGTGTTGTTGTGAGAGTTACAGTCCGAGTAGGATACTTGCCAAGGCAAAAGCATACATACTACAGGGATCCAAAAGTTCAAGAAACTATGAAAAAAATGCTCATAACAAGTATGCATTTTCAAGACATAAGTACTCACTTATCTGATGTCCTGTTCACCCTTTGATTCCCAAGACTGAGTGTCAGTCTGCCTTACTTGGGATGTTGTGGCAGTATTTCACCTTGAGTTGAAGGTGTTGATCTTCTGATGAGGTCTTATTCCTTGTGCCTGGGTACCACTTTTACATATTGCTAATAACCTCTGATTGGTTGGAACAGAATATAAATCGAGTCTTATATTGGTTATCTACTTGCAAAAGAGACTAGCTGTTTCCTTTCATGTCTCCTCCCCGCCCCTCCCCAGTATCCTGCCTTGCAAAAAGCATTTATCAGCTAGGGACAATTATAGCAGCAGGAGTGAATTGGGCTGGAAACAAGCCACATAGGCTTGCTTTGGACCCACAGTGCATGGCAGAGATGAGAGGTTGAATTGAGCATTTTTTCATGATGAATATACTGTGACACCCTCTTTAACAACTGTCAGTTTGGCAAATATGCTTTTGGGATGGCGTAACAGCAGCAGAGCCGTTCAAGTGGCAGGTTCCACAGAAATAAATCTGAGGACTAGAGGACAGGGTTAGAGAGAGAAGACGGAAAGGGCAATGCCTTTGAACAGCAACAGGCTCTTGTGAAGTGTCTGGGATGACAGCGAGATGCCTTTGGGACAAGCCACAGTTTACCTAGTCACACTGAAGCATTATCCTGGAGTTTCACTGCTACTGCATATATGGATGGTGGTCTCTATAAGAAGGATATTACTATCACACTGAAAATATCCTTCAGTGTCCCAAACATGCTCCTCATTAAAATAATGTTTCATTCTTCAGCAATAGTGTCTTGCGATTTTAATAAACTTTTCAAGACCTTCTAGGTATCATGTCTTAATCTGGCAAAAAAACCCAAACAATTTTTCTACTGGCATTCTTTACTTACTTCAGTAACACTTTTCTGTAATGAGTTTATCGGTTGTAGTGACTTCTTGCCATCTCAAACACCATAGCAATATGAGGTCTTAAAAAGCCGTATTTTATCCTACTTTACTATTCTAACACAAGAAAACACAAATATAATTTTTTTTTTCCACAAAGTACTTTGAGCGATAATCTACTTAATGGCAATCAACTTTAAGAATACAAGTACACCACTTCTTCAGGAAATCACCTGTCATATTTTGCAAAACAGTGTTTTTAGGCTGTGGTAGTTTCCAAGGTGAAAAGAAGATTCTTGTTTACTGGTGGGACAGGTTTCCCCTCCCAAAGGTTAGAAAAGAGAGACACATGCCCTAATTCCATTTCAACACAGGCAGTATTCCAAAAGTATGGCACTCAGTTAGGATGCAGGAAACAGAGGGCCCAAACCTGACCAAAGCAAACTAGAGACTCTTTTCTGGGTCCTCCCCAAGGGCAGAAAATAACTGCACCAAGAGTTTATCAGGTATTCAGAAGAAAGACTACCATTATACTTCCTGCATAAATTATTCCACTGTAGAGAGACTCCTGTAACATTGGGCCAAAGACTGAATGGATAACCAACGACCAAGACACTTACCAGAAAGTGAGATTCACATCAGTAGCTTGTAACTCATAGAGCACAGCTTTGACTTCTTCCTCTCGTCTCCCTGTTGTCTCTAAAATTGTTTTAATCCAAACTACAAATGCTACACTGGACATATATAACTGGAGATGGAAACTTCTGCTTTTTTGTTTGTTTGCTTTCTTGAATTAGTAAAACCTACCTCATCTTCCAAAGTTTTTAGCCCTTTTGCCAGCTGAGGAGAACATCTGGTACCAAATCTGAGGCTAAATATAATGTTCAGAAGGGATAGGTGAGCTGAATTATTCTTTGGCTTCCTGTAAAGCAAGGGGCACTGCTCAATCACACACGTAGCTAAGACACCACAGGGAGGCTCTGTCCACTGGCCAAATCTTGTTTCTTGCCTCGCTTATTCCTTTCCAAGACAAGTAGTTCTGTCAATGTCAAAGGATTCACACTAGGGTATAACTCACATAAAATTAAAACAGGATCATCATCTTCACCTTCTGCAGACAATCATCTAAAAAGAGTGTGTGCAGATGACCTATTTAATGGAGGAGCTCAAGAGAACCAAGAACTGATTTGGCCAATCGGTTTGCTACAGATAATCTGCTTCTTCAGGTGTCTCCATGCTCTCACATCCTCCTCCTCCTCCTCCTCCCTTCCCTGGTTGCCAAGCAACTACAAAAAGGACTGGATAGCATGCTGGAGGAAACCACCCTGTAGGGCACTGCGTGGGTTTGGGTTTTCTTTCCTAGAAAATACTCAAGGGCAAAGTGCCCTTGACTTTGGAGGCAACGTCTCACTGTGAAACATTGCTTTGCAGGAACACTGGTTGCAGGGCAAATGATGTATATCCACAATAACCAAAATAAATGCCTTCATGGACTCCAAGCTTGCTTCTGAGCTTTTTCTGGGGCTCAGCTGTTCTCCATCAATTTCCCAGATCAATAATTTAAGGAGCTCAAGCATAGAAATCACCAGCCTGTACACCAGGAGATTTCACGATACCAGATAGCCCATGTAGTTGCTGCAATGTCTCTGTGGATCACTGTTGTAGCTGGCTGTAGCCATATGTTTACAGCACTGACTTAACAGTGTCCCATAGGGCAAATGCAGAAGAAACAACATTTTTGACCAGAAATATGTTTTCTTATAAAAGCTCGGGCACTTCTGCATGAGGAGTAAATTAGATCACCCACTAGAAAATGAAATGGAAAGCCCTGTACCGGACTCCATGAAGACCCTTGGCCAGCTTGGTGTGGGAGAGGCTGTTTCATTCTCACAGGTCTATCCAGCTTCCTTCCCTCAGGGTTCATATTGAGGGATAAGCCTCAAGTATATGAATAAAAGAAGCTGGGATCTGTTGTTTGAAGCTGCAAAAAGTAATACCTACATCCTGAAATGACTTCATTACTATTTCATAATATAATTTAGTTTAAAAAATGGTTACAACTGAACACAGGTACAAAGTCATGTACAAAATACATGGAAGGTTAGACACACACCTGTGACTGTACTTTCAAAACAAGCTTAATTTGAAAAGTCTTACTCTGTGTAGGATTGAACCTAGCAAGAAAGAGAAGAAAAGCAGCTTTCTATTTCAGCAACTTTAATATTACTTTATGATTCCTCCAATCACACTGAATTCTCAATGCTTTTCAGAATTCCATGCATATTTTTGAGACCTATTACTGCACAACAAAATCTAATTTTTACCCCTGCCTCCATATAGCACGCCAGAAAGTCTATATTTTCTGAGCAAAGTTTTCCATTTTTATTATCATCTAATGTTCTGCCTAAAATAATAAAGGATGTACCCTGAGGCCATTCCACCTAATAGCATTCACTACAGAATCTGAAGTCATAGTTTAGGACCCTATCCTTTTAACCATGTATCCCAAACATCTTGGAAATTTGAGATTAATTTTCACAGTTTCCCTAAGAACTCTCCTTCATTCCCTGCCTTTCTGAGTAGCCACTTCCTATTTCTGTACAGTCCACAGATAATTAATTACTACTGATCTAAATGATCCAGTCATAACCAGACCCACATGTTACTCCCAATTGAAAGGAAAAATGCTTTTGCTTCCCCCACCACCTCAACCAATGCTGAGTTTCACTAGCAGTGAGATAATTTCATGACTGCAAAGGTCCTACTCTGGGTCCTGCTGTTCTTGTTTGAGCCTTTCTGAAACAACTGCATCCAGCCTTCAAGTTTACAGCTTACATAAGCTATAAGAAGCAGATTTCTCCCTCGGTTCTCTAGCAGTTCAATACAGGTAGTTCATTTTTGTCCCTGATTTTTTTTTTCCTGGCACATCCAAGTTTCCTTTATCCCTTAAGGTCACAGTTTGGCTTGCTGCCTTTTCTGCTGAGGTTGAAGTACAAAGCAGTACTCTATTACAAAATCTCAATAGTACCTTTGCAGTTCTTCAAGTAGAAAATTGAATTTTAGAGTGGTTAAGAAAAGGAAACTAGGATTTATGAATAAATTTTTGCTGAGTTGTCCCTTTCTTCCTTTCGAACACTACTTAAGTTTAGAACCTAAGGGTAGAAAACAAAACAGATGTTCCGATTAAGTGCTCATTTCAGCTTTTTAATGTCAAGGTGTCCCTGATATTATGGGAAGGGTATGGATGGGTTTATAAGTTCTGGCAACTAAACCTCACTATTTTTTAAAATGGTCTGTTCCTTCAGTGGCTGTAGAGGGAAAAGTCCTCAGAATAAGGAAATAAGGTATGAAAGGATTTCCTTGAAATAAATGGGTAGGCAAGACGGAGGGACACAATTTTCTGCATGATGCAAAGACCTCAGCTGTGTACTCTTGTGCAGCAGCATCAGCCACGTCAGCCCAGCTGGGCTCTGGACACATATTTGATATTACCAAAAAAACCAGGACATTGCAAGGGCAGGCTGAGGCAAGAGGAATGAGGAAGGCGCAGAGCAAAGGGATAGCAGAGAAAATTGTGCAGGGAGGAAGCAGTGAACCAACAGGGTGGAGGGCAGGGGATGTGGAAGAACCCCGGTGTAGCCATGCAGGCTCCTCTCATTTGGGGTGACTGAAGCCTTGCTCTGTGTGGAAGAAAGGTGAGGGAATATATTCTTTTACGAGTGCATGCATCCTAGGGGAACATTTCAAATAGCAGTCTGCAGTGGGCAAGAAACCAGTGTATTTAAATACAGCTCACTTCCCAAGGGGTATGGGAATCAAATGAGAAGCTGCTCATAAGGCTGTAAAATGAAACCACATAAAACGTAAACAGAAAAGTCATGTTTTAATTTAGAATTACTCACTGATTGATTAGAGATCCAAAATATGAACGTGTTCCCTAATGTTGATGGCTAAATACCTTTCTTAAAGCACATTAAAGGAAAAGCAGCAGCAGGCTGGGATGAATTAGAGAGAAAGGTGAGCATATGCTACAATACCAGACAGAATTGCAAGGACCAAATGACACAGCAGGACGGCATGGGTATTGACCATCCTTCCCACTCGGTACCTTTGGTATGTCCTCTGGGGTATCATAAACAATGTGACTTCAGGATAATTTTGGAAATAGCCTGTTCTTCTTTGGGGAAAATTTTCTGTGACTGAATAAGTCAGAGTCACTCCTAACATTTCTTAGGGCATGTCTATGCAGCACCCAGCACCATGACAGGGTGCCCACAGTAGTTCAGGTCTATATCCAGTCCCAGCTGCATTAATGTGTGAGGTGCAGGGTCAGCCTGTGGAGGCAGAGGAGCATGCTAGTACACCTCAGCTTTTCCTGGTCCCAGTACTACTGCCGTAGCCCCAGCTCTGGTGTCCGCACCATGGTGCCCTGTGCCGTTAAAGTATGTTTCCACTGTCTCATAAGGCAGCAGCTCTGGCTTTAGGGACTGTTTACAGCCTTAATAGTAAAAAATGTGCTATATGTTGTGTCTATAAAGCATGTAAGTGACGGGCAATGATACCTCATAAATTTTTATTGTTTTTTTACAGTACTGTCCCACAAATACACTCAAGCAAAACTACATGGCAATCCTGTCTCCTGAACCGGAGAATGCTTCTATATCTACAGCTCAGACAGACTTTGTACAGGTCTCTAACACAGGGTCTTCTGTGTGTCTTAATTATTTCTACTTCTGCTGCTGCCTAAACGACTTCCTGCCTGAATGACACAATCTTTACCGAAAGATGAACATCTATCCCATTTTCATGGGTTTTAAATTTATATATTCAGTATATACTCTCTCCAGTTCCTTATGTTTTTGGATTGAGCGTATCTGGACAGAATCAAGTTTTCTATACCTTCCAGAGTCAGTACTCTTAAAAAAATAGACATCTCAGTTAAATGCTGTTTTCCACATAAGTTTATTTTCCCTTCTCTGGTTCAGTAGGTTCTAGAAGATCCCACAGGGAAGGAGAGCAACAAGTATCATAGCAATAGCACCTTGTGAGCATTTTTGGGCAACTTCTGCCCATTCTATTATTCAATATCAGACTTAGAGCAGAAGTTCAAAACCACTTTACACTACACCCCCAGTGCAACTACATGTTAAGCACCACCAGTAGAACACTCAGAG
This sequence comes from Pterocles gutturalis, assembly GCF_000699245.1. Classification (NCBI taxonomy): domain Eukaryota; kingdom Metazoa; phylum Chordata; class Aves; order Pterocliformes; family Pteroclidae; genus Pterocles; species Pterocles gutturalis. The sequence goes on from NW_010137951.1 coordinate 116,042, forward strand.
AGGTTTGTATTTTCTGAAAAGAGCTGCAACAATTTATTTGTGCTGGGACTTCTTCTCCATGCATATTTATGGGGTCTGTTTACACAAATAAAGCAATGTGTGAAATTCAACAGACACAGAACCTCAGAGAGAAGTCTTCTGTCTGCTTTAATTAAAGAGAGAAGGAAAACACCCAAGGATTCTTTACTGTTGTGAAAGTTAAAAGATCAACAGGAACCACTGTGGGCGGATGAAGCTTCTACATTTTAATGACTTCTGACATGTCTTTAAGTCCTCCAGGGTTTCAAACCATTATGATACAACGAGGTTCACTGTGGTCACTACACAGATATTGTCCCAGGTTATGTACTGCCAGTTGTTAAGAAGGAGAAAAGCAAAACAAAACATCTTCTGCTTCAAGGAAGGAGAGAAAAACAACACACTTTAAAAATTATTTTATAAAAGTATACAATACCCAGGATGCAGAGGATGAGAGCAGAGTAGCCCTTACCCTGAGTTAAAGTTCTCTGATTCTAACATGTACGTCATAAACAAGAAATAAAGAAAAGCAAAATCTTGGGAATGTTGGTTAGGGAAAAAAAATGAGCCTACCTGTGCAAAAGAGACATTCATATGCAAGTAGAATCACCATGCTTTCCCATATTCCCTTCCGTTTTCTTTGGGTTGAGGGTTGATTTGTTTACAGTATTTAAATCTATTTTAATGAGTTGTGTGAAATCTGGCAGACATATAACCTTTTTGAACAACAAAGAATTTCCTGCATTAATGAAGGAGGAAAGAAAGCCAAGAATTAATTTATTACAACACATTAATTACTGCATGAAATAAAAGTTCAAATAATCAG
>NW_010137951.1:116916-121634 GCF_000699245.1 Pterocles gutturalis
AAGGGTGAGGCAAAGGTGAGAGGAGATAAAATATGCCCATTCTGCTTCGGTGATGGGCAAAAAAGGCCACATTGCTACCAAACAAAAATATAAGAAATGCAGCTGGAGTTTGTTATTGCAGAAGAATTATATTGAGAGAACTTTTGTAAGTCCTTCCTTTTGATAAACAACTGCTCCACCCTTACACAGAGGGAGCAAAATACAAATAAAGACAAATCAACAATGGCTAACAAGAGTGAGTGGATAGGTCTACAGAATTGCCCAGTTTGTTCTGAGACAGACATGTCACACATTGAAAAGGCAGCTGGAGACTTGGAGGAAAGTTTTGCCACAAGAGGTGATTAAAATAAAGACAAAAAAATATGAAACTTTTCCCCCTTGAAACCGGGCTTTCAAATTGCATGTTGTAAAAATGTGTGTGCACGCACAGGCTGGGATTGTGTGTTTAAATATTTACAGAAGTTACATGACTGAGGGAAGTGGTGAAAATTTCATTACTACAGGATGAAATGTGAATACAACTATTTGTACACCCATGCACGCACAAATGGAGTTGAGGCTCTTCTTTTGCAGTGCATATTGGAAAAGCTCCCAGAGGCAAAGCAGCAGGGAACTGCATCCTGGACATGCAAGTGTCCCTTTGTTCGTCACTCTTATCTCTAATCAAATCAAAACGTCTCTACTCAAAGAAGGGATAACAACAATCTTACCCAGAACCTAGCATTTTCAGTCTGACATTTGCTGCCTGTTGACACAGTTCTGAGACCAGAACACAGTATCCCATGGTATGTACTACATACAACGGCACTGACAAGTCTTGGTAGCTGTGCTGATGCCCTGCCCTTGCTGATGACCAGGAAAAAGTGACTCAGTACCACCTTCCACATTTTAATTTAAAGGTTTACTGGGAAAAAGCCACAATATTGAGTATGGGGTATGCAATGAATGACGATAAATTTACAGGATTAGCAAGCTTGAAGAATTTTGCCAAGTCAAATGTTGGGATAGGAATTGCCTTCTTTAGTTATCTGTAAGGTGGTCTGCAAATCTTTAATCTGGAAACACGAGATTAACATTTGTGGTCTTACTTGTCTTTCCATGGTTTTAAGTTTCCTCAAAAGAAATATGGCTTTACAATCAGTAAGAGATGTGGGTTATAAAGATTCTTCATCTAGCCATGAACCTACAGAACATAAACCAGAGCTACAGGTGGAAGCTCAGATTTCCTGCAATGCTACTAACATTTCCCTCTGTGTGAACAGTCAATGATGGATAGAAAGAGAGTCATACTTTGGGGGATGTCTTTGGGACTTGTTTCTGGAGATCACACAAGGCCACATGGGGTGCAAATCTCTTGCTCTAAGAAATAAAGGATGACATGAGTCTGTTAACTGCAAAAGGAAATGGGTGAACTGAATCCAAGAGTGAGATATGCAGAGGATATGAACAAGGCACTTTGAGAGGAGGTTTGCTCCAAAGGGGACAGCGTCTGCAGTCCTGCTGCTTGGCCAATGCAGAACACCTCAAAGATCACACACAAGTTGTGAGATGCAGTGACAGCTTAAATAACTCCAGCATACAAGGCAGTGCCTGCCCAAGCATGTTTGCGAGGACAGTGTTTCCTGGAACCAGAGTGCTGCTCCCTCCCTTCTCAGCTTTCCCACTCCAGGCACTGCTGGTTGCTTTGTGATCAGCCTCATTCACTGCATGTTGCACTTGCCTAAGGCTGGAAATCCATCTCCCCCCTTCTCCCTCCTCCCAGCCTGCCGCTAGTATTGATGGGTATTTTCTCCCTGCGTTAGCTTGCTCTCTGCTTCTCTCTCTTCCCGAGCTGGGCCTGTTTCCTCCTCCTAGTTATTCATGCAGGAGAGCAGACAGCAGCGGGAGTGGATTTCTCACTCGCTGGAAGTGTGCTAGCTTATACAGACACTAAGTTTTGTCACACAAAGGGGGAATAACGCCAGCTGCAGAAGAAAGCAAGATATGCCAGAGCCTGGTTCCTAGCATCCCCTATTCTCTGTTCTTCTGTTCAAGCAGGATATACTTTGGGCAATACCATTAAGTTCTCAGTGCCTATTCACGCCAATTACATCGTATCATGCTTTTTCCTTCTATTTTTTAAATTTTTTAATTAGGCTGAGAAAACAATTCACAGCATACCATTTATCAAAATGAATGCAGCTTTTTCATCTCAAGAAATAGCTGCAGTTCAATACAGTCACAACCATTTGGGAGCACTATTTTCAAGTCTGCAGTGGAAGCATCAGTAGTCCTCTGCAAATCTTCCATATTCAGACAGTGCAGGTCAGTTGTGATGAGGTAACTGGGACATGCGCAGGATCTTTCTGACCTGAGGGGTAGACATTTGTATGTACACCTTGCTTGCAAACTGCACTAGGCATCCCTACACCCAGTTTAATGATGAGGGCATTGCTGTGAGTGTTCCCAATAGGTAGCCTGTGCAAGCCATGCTGTTTTGTACTCCAGCAGTATTTACTGGCACAGAAATAGGCCAGTCCATGCCAGTTGGCCTCAGTACCCTGCTGGATGTGTATAATTTGCTAGGCTAGATGTAACTATGCTACAAGTACCCACACAGGTATCTCAGTTTCTCTGGGCCAAGTGACCTTTTCATTAGCATGCCAAAATATTGCCACTGGAATGCTGCTGCAATTATCATTGATAGAGCTTCTATCACAGTTATCACTATCAACAAAATAAAATGCAGATGAGAGTACACAGACACTTACCCAGCCTTTACAGTCTGACCAGCTCTAGCTGACAAACCACTCTTAGGGACATTATCAGCAAAGCTACTGTTGCAGCATCATTAATAAAGAACAGCAATGCTTTACATGAAGTCTTTCAATCAAAATTTTGCCTGGCATGTTCTGTAGTAATAATAAAGTGCAGTCACCTTTTGATTTATAGTGACATTTAATGAGTAGCCCAAGAACAACACAGAGAAACAAGTCAATGGTAAAGGCCACTGGGGTCTGCGCTGTTTTAATTGAAGCAACAATGCTGTCTTTGACTGCTACACAAGTACTGCCAGACTTTCAGAGTTTTTGCTGTTTTTCAGAAAGCCTGAACCAAAATGACCTTGCAGAAAACTATATGCAACTGAAAACAGCTATTCAGAAAGAACGAACAAGTCAACCAAGTCTAGATTTTAATATGTGGTTTCAAAAGCTTTTCTCTCATGCTGTAAATTAAGGTAACTGAGTTATAAATCAGCAGAGTTGCAGTGGGGGAAAGCTGGTGAGAGAGGAAAAATCAGACCTGTCTGATGCGTAGCACAAATAAAGCAAAAGCTCTATTACAATTTTAGGTCAGCAAAATGAGCAGCAGGAGCCAACTGGCTTCCAAGCAGCAATTTACCAGTTTATCAAGGCAAGCCTTGCATAGAAAAAGTCATCAAAGAGGAATGAGGGGAAAAAACCCACATGACAAAGTAATTTAAAGTACTGTCTTCAGACATCAGAACCCATTTAATTTAATCTCTTACTAATGTAAATGCCACTTTGCTTCCATTTGTCAGTGATGCTAGACTGTCAAGGTAACATGGACAAATGAAACTTAAGAAATGTGTTTTCATTACATGTCCCACAGATAAAAGTTTTGGCAATCTGAACAGAAAAAGGAAGAATTACAACATTCCCTGGTTCCATCATATGTAAAATGGAGTGTGCATAGTGCATACCTCCCTTCTAGGATGGTTTCTTCATCACCATAAAACTATTTGGGTTATAATGCACCTACTAATCAACTTGTCTTTAATTGGCTCCCTGCCATGTGTAATTGAGAAGCGGCTTTTGCCATGAAGCTAGTCAATAACTCTTCTCTTCACACTACAGCAGAAAAAGTGCATTCCAAGAAGGTAGCTGTAAGAAAGGCAAACTGAATAGTCTTTCAAGATTCAACAGGGAAGCATGAACTCAGCTCAGTCATGTTTTGGTCTATCATTCATAGACAGACTCCTCAATCAACAAGGAGTTCAAACTCCTGAGCCCAAAGTTGCCTGATGGGATTCTTAACTGCTTTGAACTCATGCCCTTCCAAGCCCCATGAAGCTCAGACTTGGCCAAACACTTCAGCGTGCAACAGTGTTTTGTTGCATTAGGAATTTAGCCATGGGATCATGAAAATAAGTTTTCCGTGCAGTACTATTGTTAACACAAAACCTGGGAACATGTTAGGCTATTTACTGCAATAAAGACATGCTAAAATATCAACAACTTTCAGAGTCAACCAGGAGGCTCCCCTGAGCTTCTTAAGTTGCATCTACAGAGCAAGGCTTTGGGAACCCATTCTAACACACTTGCTGTAGTGTTGTTCCAAGCATTCAAGCCCAGTCACATTAATACCTGAAGCAACACTCTCCAGCCCTATTAGCATTTGCTATTTGTAACACCAGTTTACAAAAGCAACCTTCTGGGCAACCCCATGTGTCGTAGTTTTTAAAAGGCCACCAGACAGCCTCTTGTTTAAAAACCTCACGGGATGAGGCAAGGACAGAGAGGGTTCACTCACCACTTAGGGTCATGGGCAAGAAACTGACACAACTTGGGAGAACAAAAAAAAACTCCAATTGAATTTATTAACTATTTACAATCAAAACCAAAAGCAAGATAATGTGAGAAAGGTCTACATAGTAGAAAGGCACTTCTCCCCAACCCGGCCCTTCTTCCCCATAGAATCATAGAATCATAGAATGA
>NW_010137952.1:0-15671 GCF_000699245.1 Pterocles gutturalis
GGGCTGTGGTACAGGGTGCAGGGTGTCAGGGGTAGCCCCGAGGGCCATTGGCGAGTACATGTCAGAGAGCCAGGGGCTGTCACTCCGTCACTTCTAAATCTCGGTCTTTTAGGACTTTTCTCCTGATCCGTACAAAGGTACCTTTCAACATCTTCGTTTAGCCATCCAAAATTTTGTTTGTTGGAGGGCAGTAAAGAAATAATCATTGTATGTAAAGAGCAAGTAAACAGAACTCTGCCAAGTCAAGATAAACCCTCTGGCCGAGGATACTGTGCTGCTGGTATGAAAGGTTATCAATCTGCAGAAGATAATGTGTTTGATGTTATTTGAGCTTGTCATAAGCATGGTCTTTATTAACCTGTAATGTATATTATCAGTGTCCCTTTAATGCTATTACACTGCCATCTGAAATGCCCGTATTGAAGTTTTGCACACAGCTTTTTCAGCTGTCGCAGTTACCATTTCAGTGTCTGCTGACAATTTTTACATGATCTATTTCCAGTTTCTCATACTGTCATTAACCTGCTGCCTCTTCAGAGTCTTATGTGCTTGCTAAACTTCATGCAGCGAGTACCTAATCCATTTAAAATCAGTGCTATTTACATTTTTCATGCTGTTTAAATCAATTTTTTTTGGGTGAGCAATAGCATAACTGCATTGTATCAAGTCAGACTGTGAATCCTAGCTACTAATAGGGTCAAATAAGACTGTTTTAATAACCAAATAGCCATTGGTCAACAGCAAAGGTGAGTCTGATGTGTGGGAGAGCTTGGTATGACCTGTAGCCAGTGTTTTGACTATTTCAACTCTTTGCTGAATTTTGAGGAGGCTAGTTGTATTCATTGGGAACGTGGAAGTATGATATTTATAACTGCTGTTTCCCTGCATTCTTTATATATACCAGAAATATTCTGTGTAATACATCGTAGCATTGTGTGTATTGGTCTTTTAGCTGCATCAAAATAGTTGCTTCTAACAATTGTTATTCTGAGTCTGCAGGTTGGTAATGATAGCAGGGTTTCTTGAGCCTTGAGGTGAATGTGGCCTGTCTTCCAGCTGCTCTTGTGACATCTCTCCTGTTTCGGTGACCTGGTTGCTTGTGTAGCTCTGTGGTCTTTTAGCTTAGGGAATTTTTTAATTTTTTTAAAGAAAAAAAACCAAAATGGCAGGAAAACAGAGTGATGCAGAGTTGACAACAAATTGTTTTCACAGAGGGGGGTTAGGAAGAGGAAGGTTTTTATGCCAGAATTGTTGTCTAAGAAATGTATGTGGAACTTCAGCCTGAGATTGACTAAAATTTTATTTCCAAAATATGAGACCTTAGGTTGTAGCAGAAGCTCTTTTTAGTTTCAAATTTGTGAAACTTGTATTGCTGGATTTGATGATGTTTCTATGCTGTAGTTCTCAGATTCATCTGTTCCTTTCCATGCATCACGTTAGTCCTCTTCTGTTCCTGATGTTGCCAACTTGCCTGAAAAAATTGATATTTTTTTTGCGTATGTGTATGTTAGGGTCATTAATTAAAGCTTTAAGTTCTAAACCATCCAGTTATTGTACTTACCACCGTTTTCCATTTGAACTAATGATTTCCTGTGTAAGGTGATGTGCTGTGATAGACGATATAAGCTCTATTTTCTTTACCCAAATGTCAGCTACCTAATTGATGTTACTTTTTTTGTGGTTTTATTCCAAATCCTTACACAAAGCTGAAATCAGACTGGTTGGTCTGTAGTTAACAAAGTAATTTTTTCTTTAATAAGGGCATGTCTTCATCCTCCAGTGATACTTATTAAAAATCATTGCTACTTGCCTTACAGTTTCATTTTCTAGTTCATTACTTTGACATTGGGGTGATTCTAGATTGTCTTTCCAAATTCAGTCTATTTAGCTTAACTTTTGCTCCTGACTCCAGATCCAGTAGTTTTCATTTCTGTCTGTGATCATGAGAATTTTACCCCTATATTCTGTACAGTTGTTACTGGAAGCTGAGGCAAAACATCAGGTTGGCTTTGAGGGTCTACATATAGAGTCTTGACCTTGTGCTCCCTGCTCACCAAGGTGTATGTGCGGTTGACACGCTGGAGGGAAGGGATGCAATCCAGAGGGACCTTGACAGGCTTGAGAGGTGGGTCCGTGGCAGCCTCCTGAAGATCAACAAGTTCAAGTGCAAGGTCCTGCACGTGGGTCGGGGCAATCCCGAGCACAAATACAGGCTGGGAGGAGAATGGATTGAGATCAGCCCTGAGGAGAAGGACTTGGGAGTACTGGTAGATGAGAAGCTCAACATGAGCTGGCAATGCACACTTGCAGTCCAGAAAGCCAGCCGTGTCCTGGGCTGCATCAAAAGAAACGTGACCAGCAAGTCGGGAGAGGTGATTCTCCCCATCTACTTGCGGGACCCCACCTGGAGTGCTGTGTCCAGCTCTGGAGTCCTTGTCACAAGAAGGATGTGGACCTGTTGGAGGGAGTCCGGGGCGGGGGGGGAGGCGGGGCATGAAGATGATCAGAGGGCTGGAGCACCTCCCCTATACGAGGACAGGCTGGGAGAGTTGGGGTTGTTCAGCCTGGAGAAGAGAAGGCTCCAGGGAGACCTTATAGCAGCCTTCCAGTACTTCAAGGGGCCCTACAGGAGAGATGGGGAGGGACTCTTCATCAGGGAATGTAGTGATAGAACGAGAGGTAACAGTTATAAGCTGAGAAGAGGGTAGATTTAGATTAGATATTAGGAATAATTTTTTTACTGTGAGAGTGGTGAGGCACTGGAACAGGTTGCCCAGGGAAGTTGTGGATGCCCCATCCCTGGAGGTGTTCAAGGCCAGGCTGGATGAGGCTTTGAGCAACCTGGTCTAGTGGAGGGTGTCCCTGCCCATGGCAGGGGGGTTGGAACTGGATGATATTCAAGGTCCTTTCCAACGCAAACCATTCTATGATTCTGTATCCCATTCCCTGGTTTTTCTCTGTATATGACTGAAGAACCTTATTCATGTAATAATTTATTCTGCAGAGTCCGTCTTTACCTTTCTTGAGTTTTTACCTTTGGTTGTTATATCTCTCTTTATTTTGATTAAGCTCTTTTTTTAGGCACTGTCCTTTATTATTTATAAAGGAGCTTCATTTGGGTTTAGAGGCCTTCTCGTGTGGGTATTTGTTTTGCCTGTGCTTGTGATGCAAGTCCCAGATAATTTTTGTGCATTTGACACAGGTCCCTTTGACAGTACAGTTCTTGGTCTCCTCACTCCACTTGACTTAACTGACAGTGTACTTTAATTGCTTAGTTTGCTGATATAGTAGTAATTTTCCATTCAGCTGAAAGTGCTGGTTAAATGTAACCTGCATTCCATTTTTCCATCTTTAATGGCAATTGTAGTTAATCCTTCTTGAGCTAAGAGACACAGATTAGATTTTGTTGATGTTTAATGCTGTTGCTGAATTAAGCATGCGTTATTAAACTAATAATGTTGTCCTTGTATATGTAAATCAGCTTTATTGTCTTCCTTACTTAAGCTTCCTTTTAAATATATTCTAATACAGATTTCTTACACAGATTTCACCGTTTTCTTGATGTGAACAGTCACAAAGTAGAGAGGACAATAGAAGGGTAAGTTTTATGCTTATGGATTAATAATTTATTAGTCCACTTTTTCTGAAGCATTTTTGAAACTATTTTTGTTATTAGAATACATGAAAAATTGATAGTTCATTCCGACCTTGGAAAAGCTGCAAGCTGGAAAAGACTAACAGAAAAATTTCTGAACTCACCGCTCCCAAGTATTGAAGAAACAAAGGTATGTATGTTGCAATTCCCATGTTCTTTTTTCCCCAGTGCTCTTACATTTGTACTAACAGTGGGGATTTAAGTCGTAATGTTGTTTTGGAAATTTGAGATGATTTAGCAGTGTGGTTTGCAGTTGCTGTTCAGGTCATGGCTTTTCAGGGTTGTATTCTTTGGTTTCCGCATTTATTTTAGGAATGTGTTTATTGTCCTGTCAGGGTTTTAGCACGCACAATTTCATGAATTAAAGGACATCTTCTAATTGCAGAGCAGATGTTTTATAGTCAACATTGTACAAATGTTGTAGCTAGTATCTAAATATATCTAAATTCCTAAAATAATGTCTAACTGAGCAGTTCTTACTCTTTGCCAGTCTTTTTTACGTTAAGTAATGCATCTGTATGTTTTGATTTTAGTATTTCTAAATGGAGTGCTCCTGCACTGTAGCATATTGAGACTATGTATATGTTTTACTTTTGATCAAATCAATTACCCTAAATTGGATATGGATGGATATGGCAAAAGTAGTCTCACTTAAGACACTTTCCAGCATGGTAGTTTAATAATGGATTTGGTCTTTGAAAACTGAAAGTTCCTGCTATTGGGAAATTTAAACTTGTGACTTGAGAGGTGGTGCTCCATATAATAATATTCTTTAGTAGGGCTGTGTGTTCTGAGTTGTAGTCCAATTTTACTTCTTATTGACTGACATTTACCTTTCTTTGCACTGTTTTAGGTTTCCTCTAATTTGTGGGGAAAACCCTGGAACCCTCAATAGCTTACACATATCTTCAGTTATTAAACTGTACTCCATAGATTTTTGGAAAGTTGTGCTTGTTTTGGGAGTCAAATAAAATTAAAAACAAACAAACCAAAACAAAAGCCCAAGTGAGCACTTAATACTTGAATGTTGCAACTATCCTAAGACTTGAAAGAGCTTTTTTTTTTTCCTTTCCATTTGAAAATGGAACTGGGTTATAGCTGGGGAAGTTATTTGGGAAGTTAAACTGCGTTTAGTTTTTAGCAGTAGTGTAAAACAGGGAAGATTGAGTGTTTATCAGTTTTATGACTGGTAAGTGAAACACCAGCTCGCGTGTTTGATTTGGTCAACAACCTTCTGGTGTTCTTTGACAAACTCCTCTAGAGTCAGTAATGTTCAATAGGAGCATATTATATTCCATATGTACTGGGTAAGTGTGATGCTGCTTTATCAGAAATTTGAGATTTCTTTGTTTAAATACAACCAGATCTCATTCCCAGACAGCTTTGCAAATGTATGTGTGTCAAAGTATATAGGATGTAGATAGCAGAATCTCTATGTATCTAGATGTGAAATGCTCTGCTGAAGAACTTTGGAAAGTTAGAGTCAGGCCAAAGAAGAATCTTTCTTTAGTGAGAAATGGTTGTGCTATAAGTGGATGTTGGGGAATAGACCGTAAGACAAATCTCTGCAGCATACCAGTGTTGGCACGGTATTCTAACCTGATTGAAGGCCTCTGTTTCGTAACGGGATTAGTGCAATATTAAAGATACATCCATAAAGCTTTGTGAAGATTTTTGGATGAGGGAAGGTAATGGGAACATGATCTTAAAATGTAGCATTTTTGGCAAAGTGTTTTAGCTAACTTCATTTTAGCCTCTGTTTGAAATAATCAGCCATATGAATAAGGGAGCTCAGTCTTTGTTTCCTGCAGGCCCATTACATATGTCCTTTTGCCTCATCCATGTTCTTGTAGCTGTCTGTTATCCCTTGTCCTCTGGTGACTTCTTAGTTTTGTAGTACTTCAGAGTTCCTCCTATCCTTTTTTCTGTGTTCTCAGAGTATCAGCTTAGTAAGAGGCAGTTTATGCTTTGGCTACTTTTTTTTTTTTTTAAAGTGTTTGTATATTGACTGGCTAATTAGGAGGCAAAAGAGAATGAATGTGATTCAATATCATGTTGTAGGTGTTCAGAACTGGCGAATGGGAACTAATGTGGAGAAAAATAGGTTGAGTTTGTTCTTAAATAAGGTATTTTAGACTACTCATTATTGACTTGCCTTTTTTTTTTAATGTGTTTTAAAGACAGATACACATTATTCCATACTCTCTCTTCTGTTGTGTCTGTCTGATTCTCCATCCAACACCACCTATGTGGAAAAACCAAGAGACAAAGAAGTGGGTAAGTTTATAAGATGTTTATGTTGCTAATAAAAGATATAATCCATTAAAGCATTCTGATAAGAAGGACATTTTTCCTCTACATTTTATTATCTCCTTCACTTCAAGGTGCTTTGTTGATTGTCTTATGATTTATACATTTAAAATAGCCTGCAAATCTTTCCTTTTTATGTTGCATTGCCTAATTAAGTTTTCCAACCGCCAAAGTACATTGGGAACTCTTTTTGACTTGTACTGCTGTGAATTACTAACATTCTCCACCTGTTCAGCAGTTCTTACATGCTCAAAGACAGACAACAGGTTTCTATCCTCAGTCTCTGTCTTGCACCTCAATAGGAGATCTGCTTTGGTGATGTAAATTAATACGTTCCCTGTGTAGTCAAGGAAAGGGAGATACCCTTGAAGTTTTCCAGAGGGAGATCTCTGCTGCCTGCTTTCTAAAGTAGGACTATTTCACTCAGTGCCTAAGAATGAGGCTTGTGCTTAAGTTTGAGTGGATACCATCCCCCATTTGTTTACAGTGTTGTATCATAGACTGAAAGAAGAATATTTCAGACTAACCTAAAGAAAATCTTGCATCTTAAGATTCCTTTTTGAATGATCTCTGCACATTCCCTCGGCGGTGTTTTGAATGCACTTTCAGCCCATTCCAGGAATGTGAATATGAAGAGGTTATCTCAAACAACACTAATTACAGTTGAGTAAGCTTCATGTTTCAGGTATAATATATTGTAAGTGTGATTGTTATTTTTAAAGTATTACACATCACGTCATAGATATGTGGTGTCTTTTTTGGAGAGTAAGATAGTTCTTGCTTTATGTTGTTTACAGTCCAGGATCCTTGTGCATATGTAAATTACACATTTAGAATGTGTCCACCGAGTTAAATGGGACTAGTCCCAGTAAGTGATGTGTTGCATTCTTGCATGCTTTTCCAGGATTGAAGCGTAGGTTGGTGTATCATAGCACAGATAAAAGTGCTGATGGCGCACTGTGTTGCATATTTGGAGTATGTAAGCAACAGAATTGCGAGTTAATGAATAAGGAATATACGTGGTTGATATGTCGTGTTTACATGTCTGAAAGCGTGTAACCTTGCTAAGGGAACAGTGATGTAACCTTAAGTGGAAGGGAATGTCTTTTGTTTTAGATTTAGAGTAACAATGTAATTTTAGCTTTGGAAATATTTTTAGAGGAAAAGGAAGTCACAGTTATATGATATTTACTATTTTTATGTTTATCCTTCTCTTAGAAAAGGAAGAAGAATTTGATTGGGGGAAGTATTTGATGGAAGGAGAAGAAATTTACTTTGGCCCAGGCATAGATACACCGGTAAGTAATTTCTTAAGGTAAAAAAACCAGCTATATGAAGTGGTTTGAAATATGTTGGGAGACCTGATTTGTATGCCCTGTATGATTCTCACAGGATTACTTGATATGTTGCTTCTTAATACCATGAAATACACAAAAACCCAAGCAGAGTAACAATAATACAAATGCTTTTGTTCTTCATGATGTTTTGACTTAATCCTGCAACTCAACTGATTCCTTCTGCTGACCCCTGCCTGCTCCTAATCAGAACTTTTTGTAGTTCTGTGATCTTCTCCAGTTCTCTCATTTGTTTGGTTATTGCTATGTATAACTTAAACCTGTCTATCTCTGGCAGACCGTTATGTTAGTCTTAGTGTCCTGAATTTACTTTATAGTGGCAGAAAGAAGAAGAGTTTATGTTCGGCTTCTCAGGTCAATAGGAAGTGAATGTAGATCTGTCTGTTATGTTGTACTAAAATGTACTGGGTTTTGTTGAACTTAATAGGATTGGTCTGGAGAAAGTGAAGAGGAGGAAGACACTCAGCCTTTAAGCAGGGAGGACTCGGGTATTCAAGTGGACAGGACACCTTTAGAAGACCAAGATCCAAATAAGAAAGCAATACCTAATGTTTCCTGGAAAGGTTAGAATAAGCTATAATTATTCTGGTGTGGTCATACATACTCAAATTTAGCCAGCTAATGCAGTTTAATTTATTATTCTTCAGTGAGTTGTTATGTTTTAGTCTTATAATTGTAGTTTTAAGGTGCACCTGTTGTTCACTACTTTTGTTTTAACAGTAAAGAACATGGAAGGTTTGATCTGATTTCTGTTAATGCTAATGGAGAAGACTTCTGTTTATTTCTGTAGACATATACGTGGGTATTCCAGTACAGATGTGAAAACTTACACAGTAATGCAGCATGTAGTTGTATGGATATAATGTAAATTTTTATTATTAAGTATAAGAATGCCAAAATAAAATTTGGTTGACAACAGAAACATTTGACTCAGTTCTGCTTATGAAGCATTTTTGAAGAAAAAAAAAATGTTTTATGTAATTAAACCAGTAGTAGCTTACTCTTGAATAGCTTCAGGGAGTATTAACTCTAGCTGTATATTTTTGCCTAGAATATTGTAGGATACAGGATACCTTGTATAAGAAGACTGCATAATATTCATGTGTTGTATAAGCAGTAGCTATCTAACTGGGATTATGTAAAGCTTTCTTGGTAATCACATTTAAGAAGAAAACATTTTTAGGTAATGTACTAAATGCGTAGTAAAAAGGAACATAGTGACAAAGTTTGTGATATTTGTCAGTTTATTTTTTTAAGTCAGCTTTGTTTTGTACATATCATATGAGAATTGCCTGAGACAGAAGCACATTTTCCAAGGAAGAATTGCAAACTACATAAATCTCCAAGTTAATTTTTTGGGACTTTTTCAGCTTCTAGGAGATGAGGCATTTTTACGTAAATTAACTTGTGCATGATGGTATCATATCTGTCAGTGCAGTGAAGCACAGATAATTGCAAATTGTAACTTATTTGAAAAGATCTGTGATTCTGCATCTGAGTGGATAGGCTTATTAATAACTTTTTCCTGTGTTTTATAAGCATTTCCTGAATAAATAAAAATACCTAACCGACTGTCGTGTGTTTTCACAGTTGGTGAACCTGATGCCCGCAGCTGGCTGGAGCAGCATGTAGTTCCTCAGTACTGGACTGGAAGAGCTCCTCGATTTTCACATAGTTTGCACTTGCATTCCAACCTAGCTGCAGTCTGGTAAGAAAGCAGTATCACTTACGTATTTCTTACTGGCATGACTTATGACTTATTAAGCAGCTTTACTGTGGAAGCGTAAAGATAATTATTATTGATTTAGTTAGAATTAAAAGGGTACGAATTAATAAGATGAACAAACAAGCTGTTTTTTCTGTTAATAGATTCTTTTCCTTTTATTATGTTTCTCGTATCAGAGAGAGGGTTTTCCTTTTGCAAAGAAGCAAATCTTATTGGTGACTTTTGTTTGGGTTGACCCTTACAAAGGTCTCTGAGGAACTAATACAGGTGGATTGTAAGTGGTCCTGGAAATGAGGAGTTCCCTGAAGCTTAACTTTTTTGGTTTTGGTGCCTCCCTTACAACATTAGTCTTAAACACAGATTTTGTGTGGGGGAGGAACATAAAACAGTAGATCATTGTGATCCCTGTAGTTTTGGAAAAAAAATTAGAAGAAAGTTCAATTTAAAAAAAAAAAAAAAAGCCTGATTCTTCCCTCTGTCCCAAATTCTGATGTATCGGTACTGCGGTAGTATACAGATAATTATATTTGTCTTTGGTTCCTTAATATATTGAACTTCTTCATAAGGAGTTAAATTTATTTTAGTTGTCAGTTGTTATCTAGCCAGTTATGAACCAAAATTTACAGTGAGCATTAGGAAATCAGTAACATAAATAAAACAACACTGTTTCTGTTGCAGTGTTGTTAGCAGATGTATATTATATATATATCTGATATATAAGCAGTATTACTTTATTTGGGTTTTTGAGTTTTGAATATGATTACATAAAATTTGCCACTGATGATATTAATGAGTCAAAATACTAAAAATGCAACTAATTGTTCTATACTTTGCTAAAATATGAAAAACACTGCTGAAGGTTTACAAAGAATTGGGTAGCACAGGGTCATAAGGGAAGGTTCTTAGGTGGCTGTGAAAGTTTCCATTTCTTAAGTAAACTTTTGGGTTCAGGTCTGAATTTTTTTATGCAGGTTAGGGAAGTTTATATTTTACTTACTAGCTTAGTATTTTTAACAGAAAGTAGCTCTATACATTTTCAGTGTTCAATGTGAAATAAATTCTTGATCCTTGATTATTTCATTATAAAAAAAACCCCAACACCACAAGACCCGAAACAACCCAGATTCCCTACTTCAGGTGTTAGTTGCTTGTCTTCCTGTGTATGACTAGATGATATTTGAATGCTTTCCACAGTATTTTGCTTAACAGTATGAAAACAAACTCTGCTTGTGTTTATACACTTAAAGTGTCCTCATGAACATTGAATCTACTCAGATGTAATTAGAACAAAACTGAACCTTAAGATTATTCCTTCATTCTTACTTTCAGGTGATTCTGCTGTTACTTCAGCCATTAAATTGTTTTGATTTCCTTTTTTCTAAGGGACCACCACTTGTACACCAGTGATCCTTTATATGTGCCAGAAGAGAGAACACTTGTCACTGAGACTCAGGTTATACGGGAAACACTTTGGTAAGAGCTCTATCAAAAAGCTTGCATTTTAACTTCCAGTATTTCTCTCAAGGAAATGAGACATTGATCTTTGAAGTTGTGTCCGAAGAAAGAATTATTACTGAGCTTTTAGCTTGCACTGTTGCTGACAATAAAGATGCTGCTTGTGTGTGTTAACCACTCAGATTCACAAAGAAGTCAGTAGCTTACCACTTCTTGTATACATTGATTCTTCAGGTGTAACTATTAAGAAAAATAACTTGTTTGTATCCTGCCCCTATGGATGTTTAATACAGTGTCCAGTTTTAGAAAGTAGGTTTAAATTATCCTCTATCTGGAAATAATCTCAACTGGAAAGAAGGTTTTGCAGGTGTTTCCTTGATGCCAGTGTTTTATTCTTCTTGTTCTAGCAACAACTTACAGTGCCACTAGCATCGTAGTTGGTCTGCAGTCCCCTTTTATTTGAAGAAGGGAAACTTTAAGTCAAGGGAGAGCTAATTAATTTCTTAGTTATATAATTATGAGACCATTAAGGGGGAAAAATCACTACTCTTTCTTTCTTTTCAAGGCTGCTTTCAGGAGTGAAAAAGCTTTTTATATTTAAGCTGAATGACGGAAAAGTGGCTGTACGAAATGATATTATTGTAACTCATTTAACCCATGTAAGTTGTTTCTGAATTTCCACAATTGTTCTTAATTTAGTCAAAACACATCTAACTCCATAAAACTGAATGGGCCTGTTACCATATGTGAGAATGCGATAAAGTGATAGAGATGGCAGAATTTTGTTATATTTTAATACATACAAGTATCTTGTGATTTAATTTTTAGGCTTTATAAAATACAAATTTTTATTAGATGACTCTAAAAAGTTTGTGTTTTTTTTTTTCCCCTAGAATTGCCTGAGATCTGTATTGGAGCAGATAGCAGCATATGGTCAAGTTGTGTTTAGGCTGCAGAAGTTTATTGATGAAGTGATGGGACACAGCCCAGAAAATACAGTGCATGGAACAGTTTCCACTCCAAAGAAAACTACCGAAGCCCCGTTCAGAACCTATCAAGCTTTTATGTGGGCCTTGTATAAATATTTCATTAGCTTTAAAAAAGAACTTACTGAAATTGAGAAATGCATAATCAACAAAGGTACAGTGAAAAGGAAATTTTACAAGAGGGGGGCAAACAAGGAAACTTTCATAAGAGGGAAACATGCAAAACATTCTGCAGATACATTTTGAAACATGCTGCATGTTAAAACCTCATTAATAACATTGACAAAATTTGATTTTCTGGTGGAAGTTACCTTTATATATATTTTGGATTTTTTTTTTCCAGATAAAACAGTCACGCTTTCAATAGTAATAGATAAGTTGTCTCCCCGACTGGCACAGCTGAAGGTACTTCACAAAGTTTTCAGCACAGGAGTAGCAGAAGTGCCACCTGACACTAGAAATGTTGTACGAGCATCTCATCTGCTTAATACTCTGTACAAAGCCATTCTTGAATATGACAGTGTTGGAGAAGCATCTGAACAAACGGTAGGGGAAGTCATTCCTTCCTTAATAGAATAACATACTAGAATATTTAGTAACTTAAATTTCTTTATGGTGATGGAGTACACTAGCCTTCAGCTACAGAGGACTGAGGACAAATTTGATAACCATATATAATGCATTACTGTTTTCTGACATGAGTTCACTCAACCTGGACAAAATCAGATTTATGAGGAGATCAGCAGCAGTGTGTTGGACTGAGGGAGGAACTGTGGTGAATTGGAGGCCATGAAAGAGGGAGCTTTGAAGTAGCTTTCCCTCCTTGTATTTTTACAGCTGCCTAATTCAGTTAATGCTAAAATGTAGGGGTTTGCATTTTTTCAATAACTTGTTGATTATACTAGTAAAAATACAGTAGATGTCCTTTTGTTTTCCTGTTTTCTACGTTATAAAACTACAGAATGTTTTATGGCTAGCACTTACTGCTTAAGAGATATTAGAGTGTGAAAAAAAAAAGAAAATGTGTGTTTGAGTCTAACTGAGATGACAAAAAGTAACATGGTGAAGCATGCACAATGAGTACTTCCATTGAAACTACTAAAACTGTAATTTTTAATTGAACATGTCATCTTTTAAAACCGATAACTGTAGTTATGTATATGTTATAAACTGTAACTGCACAATTGTAAGGTTAGGCTTTGCCATATTGCTTCTAATGCTTACTATAAAAACATTAGCCCTTTTTTTTCTTTCTTTCAATACAGGTATCCCTTCTGTTCTCTCTCTGGGTTGAAACTGTGAGGCCATACTTACAGACAGTGGATGAATGGATAGTCCATGGTAACTTGTTTGATCCTGCAAAGGAATTTATCATTCAGAGGTAGGGGTGCTGATACTGGACACACATGATGCTGTGCAAGTATGAATACAAAACCTGCTGTAGAACCTAGGAAGTAAAGGGTGACAATGAAAGTAGGTTTTCACATTTGTTATTTTACTTAAGTAGAGTTAATTTCTTAATCATATTTTTATAAATTGTCTCAAACTTCCCATTAGGGGAAATTGCATTAGATATGGAGCCGTACCAGGTGTTGTTCTGGAATGGAATTCAATTGCTTTATTTTTCCCATCTATAATAAGTAATCAGCAGTCTGACTCTGAGTGTGTTGACTTTTTTTAAAAAGCAGTTAACCATTTTTTAAAACCAAGACGTTTGCAAAAATTACAAATTTACTTTTTAATTCTTCTAGTAATCTATAGTTGTTAAAAACCAAATGCTATTTCGAATTAAAATACTCATTGCTTCTGACTTGTACAAGTTAATATGGTGTCTTGAATGACATGCACATATCGTAAATATTATTTGAGCTGTTAATTTCTTTGTGTTTGTATGCTACATTTTGCTGATCCCTTTTTTGACATCTTGAAGTAGAAAGTAAATATAGAAATTGGAATTTTGACTTGTAATTACAAATCCGTTTCCCCCTGTCTGCCAAACTTAATTGAACCTCTGCTTGTTAAGGCACGTCAAGGTGAGCATGAAGTAAGAGAACAATTCTAGTACTATTGTCATAAATCCTTAGTAACTAAGATCTTTAACATCCTTATATTATGTCCTGTTTGACTTTTTTTCTGTGCTTCTGTAGTTGTGTTTTCAGTGCTACCAACAGGGTGATTTCAACTTCTATTTATGTTTCTGCTTCATTTTAATTACTGATTTAGGTTGTTTTCCATCTGACTTCAAAGACCAGCCTGTGTATCTGATGTACACAGCACAAAAAAGCAAAGTAAACTAAGAATTGCGTTCCACCTAGTCTAGAATTTTTCAGCTTTACAAGTAGTATTTGCTTCATTGTGGGTTTTAAATAAATCTGCAAGTCAGTCACTGTTTTGTTATGGATGCATGACACTGTGAATACTTCCTGGACAAATGTAATTATAATTATTCTATTTGTCTTGTTTTGAGGGTTTATTTAATTATACAATTGTTTTATCTTCTGTGAGCTGATTCTTTATCCTGCTAAAGCTATCTTCCTTTCTAAAGGTGTCTAGATAGTTTGTGTTACGAATGAGGTTATTTTATATAGCTTTGAAAGTGCTTCTTGAGTATTCTAAGAGAAAGGCAAAGCATGGAGCAAAGATCATATGCATATTCTAGTAGTGACTTTTCATCTTTTGAAAAGGGAAATACTCAACAGCTTTTTATTTCTTCACAGAAACAAAAATGTTCCAGTTAATCACAGAGATTTTTGGTATGCTACCTACACATTATATAGTGTGTCAGAGAAGACAGAGAATGAAGAGAAGATGAGTGATAATGCCAGTGCCAGTTCTGGCAGTGATCAGGCCCCTTCAAGCAGGCAACACACTATGGTCTCTTTTCTGAAACCTGTGCTAAAGCAAATCATCATGGCTGGAAAATCCATGCAGCTGTTGAAGAATCTTCAATGCAAAGATGGCTCTCCTCAGCAGGCTGCGTCGAGAGGTGGGATGTCAGTTTGTGGACTATCATGCCTTAGGGTATCTAACAGCATGGGCGAGTTTTACATAGTAGTGTTCCCATGGTTTTAGAATCACATGAAGTTCCCTGTTGATTGTCAGTATCATGGCTGGTAACTTCAGGTCTGACTGAAAACACTCTTCCAATGCAAATAAGTAAAAAGAGCAAAGTGAATAAAGATTGAGTGTTCCCTTTGCTTTTTATTGCTTTAAATTTTTCTTAAACTTGTTTTCATGTGCTTGCACACATTATTTTTTTTTGTTATGAGACAAACAAAGCCAGCTTGTATGTTACAATAGCGAAACTGTTTTGTTTTAATAAATAGTTGTTTTCCATTAGTAAGTGACTGAATAATTCTTAGATAGCATGTTTAACTTTTATTTTTTTTTAAAGGTTACTAATAAATATCCTAAATATCCAAATATCTAATTATCTTGACTGATTGTAAACCATAGTAAAACAGTGCAACCAATGTTGTTTGGGTTTTTTTGAGGAAACAAAATACATTTTTTTGGTTTTGCTCTTTCTTGATGTTTAGAAATAGAGGCAGTTAAATGATTTTGGAGACTCTCCAGGTTTATTTTCCTCTTTGGTGTGAGAATATAACCTATTTTTGTGAATACTGCAGGGTTGTTTCAGGTGCTAAGAATAAACTGCAGAAGAGTCTCAGAAATATTTTGTATTTCTGATACCCATTCAGCAATCCATTTGAACATATGCCTGACTTTAGGCATTGGACTTACTTAAATATGTATTTGAGGTTTTTGTTCTGAATAGTGGCTTAAATTTATTATGTTAAAAGTTGGCAAGTAAATATTGGACTATGGAGTTCTTCTTGTAGTTCAGATTATGTTTTCTCTTAGAACAAAATCTTACCACAGAATGTGTTGCCCAATTTAGATGCTGAACGAAAGAGTTTGTATACACTGTTCTTGGAATCGGTGCAGTCTCGCCTGCGGCATGGGGAAGAGTCCGTTCCAGATATTATTACAGAACAGCAGGCCACAAAGCAGAGCCTGATAAAGATGCAGTCTATAGCAGAAAGACACTTGGAACTGGATGATGTCCATGACCCACTGCTGGCTATTAATTTTGCCAGGTAAATGGATGATCTTCCTGATGTGTTGTTGAGAGCAATGTTCTGCCTGATGACATTTGGTAGACCAAATTTTTTTTCCTGCTG
>NW_010137952.1:15702-33089 GCF_000699245.1 Pterocles gutturalis
GCACAGAATAAAGAGGAGCACCAACAATCAGTGACAGAAGCTAAGTAAACCCTACCCTTGTGCCTAGTTAAAGAAAAACATTTAAAATTGGTGAAGAATCTGCTACTCACATCTGTTAGCATTGAAAATTGGAGTAGTCTTTATCATAACAGACTAGCAAATAAATGTTTTAATAGTGAATGCTGTTATAAAATCTAAACTTTTAATGTATTTGCTTTGAATTTGTACACAATGTCATTGATTTGCACCAACTATATTCTTTGAAGAGTGCAGCTTCTGTTGTCATGTGCTTAAATAATTTAACTTTAAAAGCCTTCCAAAATTCATGTTAATTGCATAATAATTCTTCATAATGGGGGAAGTCATATAGAGGTCATACGTGTCTTGGAGATTAGCAGGAAATATGAACTCTGAAAATCTTACTTCTTATTTGTAATCACAAAATAGCTATTTATGTTTTTCCTAGTTACTAATCAGTGATTTACATGTTTTCATTTCTGTCCTAGGAGGAGTTTGTTTTAAAGAAATCATAATAATAGATAAGACTCTCTTACTTCCCTTGTTTGTTGTGACTGTTCAATTTGTCAAAATTGATAGATTAATTCAATGTCTGACTCATACAGTCTATCAAGGTGATAGCTGCTGTGATCCAGGCTTCCTCTTACAATGCATTCAGCTAATAAGTAGCTTTTTACAAATTATAATAATAATTTGATCCTTTATGTGACAACATAAACTTACCAAGTGTAGACTGCAGACACTCTCCTCCCATGATATAATATTACAGATAATGTATAGGGACCCCATATTTAAGGTGCCTCAAACCAATTCTGTGTGTCTGGTGGTGGTTTGATGGGGTTTTTTTTGGTTTGTTATTTTGTTGGTTTTGGAGTTTGCTTTTTTGTTGTTCAAATGTTTACTATGTTTCTTTAATTTTATTTTTCTTTCCTGGGAAGTTCATCCGACTGCTGTGTATGCACCCTATAGCTTTAAAAGTTCCTATGGTAATGGATTTGTTTACTAGCCTGTGTAGAGTTGGAACTTGATGTTGTTTTTTCAGAATTATTCCTTGAGCATTTATGTAGTTAAGGCATGCCATCCTTTTTGATATTCTTATGCAGAAGAACGCATAAAAGATCATGCAGAAACAGTATGAATGATCACTTAATAGGCTTGCTGTTTACTTCAGTTATGAAACAGCTTTTATCACTTCTCCTCTAAAATACATGGTGCAGAGGAGACAATTTTGATTAAAATATTTGAATGAGTGATATTTTTATTTTATATATTGTATGAATTATGAACCTTCTTCCTGAAGCAGTTTGTTTTATTTTGAAGATTGTATTTGGAACAGAGTGACTTTCATGAGAAGTTCACTGGTGGCGATGTTTGTGTAGATAGATCCTCAGAATCAGTGACCTGCCAGACTTTTGAACTGACATTGAGGTCTTGCCTTTATCCACACATAGACAAGCAATACTTGGAATGCTGTGGTAATCTAATGCAAACTTTAAAGAAGGACTATAGGTAAGAAAATATATTTGTTTTTCCTTAACATTTTTTTTAATTACCAGTGGTATGCCATACACTGAAAGCAGGAGTTTTATGTTATGTTTCTACGGCAATTTGATAATAACAATAAAATCATTAAGGAGGAAAGGGGGATCTAATGTGGTAGAATCCTGGGTGAAAACTTGGTCTAGCTTAAATCAACAGCAAAGCTATCATTTGTCTTCTGTAGATGTTCAACAGGGAAATTGTTTCAAACAGTACTTTTAATAGTGTTGTCATTTGAAACTGGAAGACAAATTTTAGGAAGCCAGAATATGTTAATTTAATATGAGATTCAGTTATGATACTATAGAATGTATAGTAGACAAAAGAACATTATGGAATATTTTTATATTAGAGTAGAATATCCTATTCCTTTTACCTTTCAGCTATTCATAAGTTGTCATGCTTTTAATCTGTCTGAAATAATGTATTTATAGTCACAGTTCTTGTGAGAGTTGTAGGCGTACTATTCTTCCTGCTTTGTCAGAAAAGGAAAATTAATGTCACAATTTTCTGTGCCCCCATATTAAAGTCTCTTAGATAGAACTCTCCCTGCAATTGCATCTCCTTCCCTAAGTTCTGTTTAGGGAGAAGGACAGGATTTCCAAACTCTTAAGTTGTTTTTGAGAATTGCATAGCCTGTACGGTAGCTGAATACTGTGAGCATTTCCGTTGAAGGTAGTGGAGCTGTTCAAGCTTACAGGAAAAAAGTGGCTTGGTTATT
The DNA here is from genome assembly GCF_000699245.1 of Pterocles gutturalis. Classification (NCBI taxonomy): domain Eukaryota; kingdom Metazoa; phylum Chordata; class Aves; order Pterocliformes; family Pteroclidae; genus Pterocles; species Pterocles gutturalis. The sequence continues at coordinate 17,981 of NW_010137952.1, forward strand.
TTGTTTTATTGGAACATATGTCAAGGCTATCTGAGAGTTAAGCAGAGGATTTACTGTGGCCTTCAGTGTTTGTGTTCAGTACTGAGTTCTTGTAGAGAATAGTTTGAGAGTTTTGTTTCTGTAACAGCTGTGTTTGATTTCACTTGTATGATCAAGACTGAGAAGTTGTTGTATGTTTGTTCCCTGTTTAGACTTGTAGAATATTTGCAGGCAATGAGAAACTTTTTCCTACTTGAAGCTGGAGATACCATGTATGACTTCTATACATCTATTTTTGACAAAATTAGAGAAAAGGAAACTTGGCAGAATGTTGCTTTCTTAAATGTTCAACTTCAAGAAGCAGTTGGGCAACGCTATCCAGAGGACAGTTCAAGGTAAAATGCGAAATCCTGCAAAATATAGCTTAGTTATGTTTCTTTCACCAATACTGATGTACTTAACTTGTGTAACGCAATACTAGTTACTGCATACTCATTACAAAATCTGTTTTAATGAAGTTTTAAGCTGTTGTTATCTCTTCTACCTAAGTCCACCAGATTAAATAAGGAAGCTGATATTTAGCAATAAGAGATTAAAAAAAAATATTAATGAAACTAACCACTGATTTAAAACAGCTTATTGCCAATTAAATCACTTGTTTCCTTGTGTAGGTTGTCTATATCATTTGAAAGTGTTGATACAGCGAAGAAGAAACTCCCTGTCCACACCTTAGATGGTTTGACATTGAGTTACAAGGTAGTGAGTTAATATTGCTGTAGTTCTTATTCTAGAACAGATTTGAAATGTTGTATTAAAGTGACTTACGTTTTCTGTCTTGATTATCCTCTCCTCTTCGTAGGTTCCTTGGCCTGTGGATATAGTTATAAGCTTAGAGTGCCAAAAAATTTACAATCAAGTTTTTCTGCTCTTGCTGCAAATAAAGTGGGCCAAGTATAGTCTAGATGTTTTACGATTTGATGGTAAGAAACGTCTTCAATGAAAGATTCTCTAAAAATTTTTTCTGTGGTCTAAGGATAGAAATAGTCTGCTGTTTTCTGCAGTAGGTAGTATAAGCCAGTCAGAATCTTGATTGATTCTATAAACTATTAATCTCTATTAGCTTTGCAAATTAGGTATGTTAAGCAGGGCAAGTTCTTTTCACCCTCAAGGACAACACTATTTATTCATGCATTCCCTTTGTCTCTGTGATTCAAATCTAGTTAGTTATATTGGAAACTTGTTACTTCATTCTTCAGACCTTGCTGTTGGAAAAAGGTCTATCTCCCACACCCTAATGTTTTGCTTTATGTGTAGTCCAAGTTTTTGTAAGTAATACCTTGCAAACAAATTAAGAAAACAAGATGAAAAAATATTCTAATTGAGATTGAAACAGTAAGCTTAGTTAGTCTGGAATACATACTCTAAGCTACAATGTAAATAAATATTTTGGGACTGTAGAAAGAGATATCTTAGTGTCACCTTCACCGGGTTAATGTTGATACTCTTCCTGTCCCATATGAAGTGGGTATACACTTCATGTCCTAGAAAAATAAATTATAAAGTTGATGGGTTCATATCTGTTTTGTATATCAATTAAGTAATTCTATTCCTCAAAGTATATGGTTTTCTGGTGTTTAAACTTTATAGATGTGGCTTTCTGCATGTCTTTTCTGCTTTGTGAAGATAGTATGCACGTTTATTTTTAATGTAGATTTTTTTTTATCCTTTTACATAATCTTTAGCTCTTAAATAGCATTTCCTATTCTAGTATTTATCAAATTGTGTTGTACGTATACTGTCAAACTACTCAGTATGCTGTTGCTGTATTTTAAGAACATATCTGCATTGCAAGAAAATCTTACATTGGCATTGTGTGCAGAATAATAAGAAAAAACAAATTTCAGTTTTAATTAACATCTTAGCTACAGTTTGTCTTCATAAGCACTTCAATATAATACTCTTGCCTTTTCTTTTTAGAACTAGTCTGTGCTGCAGAAAATCCACAGATTAAAGAAGGAACTTTACTAGAACACAGAATGCTTCCTCTGTTTGGACAACAAACAGAAAGTATAAAACAACAAATACATCGCATGTTCCTCTTAAGAGTGAAACTTATGCATTTTGTTAACAGCCTGCACAACTACATCATGACTAGGGTTTGTTTTATGTCACATTTTCATTTATATTAAGAGCTTGTAACTGGAGATGCACTATGAATTTTAATTTAAAACATTAAAAAAAGCGGAATCATAGTCTACCATTCTTTCTGCGAAATAATTTTGAGCTAAACACGTTTCAGTTTTAACTTGGCAGTTTTAAATCAGTAATTCTGAAAATACTTCAGAAGTTCTACACGCATATGATTGATCTTTGGATATTATTAGTTCTTTTTGACTGTTTCTCCCAGTGCTAGACAACTGAAGCACAGTCATGTAAAAACAGGTTTCTGTAAGCTGTTACTCTCTTAAGACCTATTATACTTATAAAAGTGTTATTACAGACATTTTAGTTAAATTGATCCTTCTCAAAAATCTCTACTGCACGGATCCAAAAGTGTATACTTGACTTCTCAAATATAAAGGCAATGCCTGTAGATTCACATCTGTTCTACTATTGCCTTTTTTTGCCTTTAATTAAATTAATACACTCTAAGTCAGCTCCTCCAGGGTTAGTCTGTCTGCCCTTGTGCAATGGCAGTATTCCTATTTATATGAGGAACGTCACTGTGCAGTTATGAGAAGAGTTTGAATTTTTTGCTGTATTGATGGTAATTTGGAGAGTGAGCCTGAAGTCTGAGAGGGAATAGTGAACAAATCAGGCAATTTTAGGCTTTTTAAAAAAAAATTGGAAGTGAGTCATAAGTACTTGTGTTCAACATTGAATTTATATTATTAATTATTAATTGTTATTAAATTAATAACTATGGTCTTCTTTTTAAGATTCTTCACAGTACAGGCTTGGAGTTTCAGCATCAGGTAGAAGAAGCCAAAGATTTAGATCAGTTGATAAAGATTCATTACAGATATCTATCTACAATCCATGATCGCTGCCTATTGAGAGAAAAGGTAGGGGAAAAAAATGGCATATTTGATATACTGAGTTTAGCAGGACAAGAAAGTAATTTAGTAGTAATTATGCCATCTATTTTGCTGTTCACAGATCCTAAGCAATATATAGGTACTCTTGAGGAAGTGGTAGCTTTTCCAGAGTTAATATTGAGATCCAGTTTCCCTTGCAAGTGTCAGCTCAATTCTATCAAGGAGAGAGGATAAAATTATTTGTATTGGATTTTACATGACTCATTTCTTTTTAAGAAATTAAAGGATTTGAACAAACTGAGGCTTGGTAATGTCATGAGAACTATACATACTGGTATGGCAGGTATAAGGATAGCATTGTGGCCTTTTATCCCACACGCTGTCTGTGCTTAGTTCTTGTCAAAATAGCCATGAAATGAATTAGAGCGCAAATACAAAACACATCTTAAATTTGGAAGAATCACATTGTATTTAGGAGATTCAGATCAGATTAAATGGCATGGAATACCTTTGTGTTGCAGCTTAATAATGAAAATTATTATGCTTAACGATTAATTTCTGACTGTTAATCATTTTTGTTTCAATTGTTATTTTAGGTGAGCTTTGTGAAAGAAGCTATAATTAAAGTGTTAAATTTAGTACTGATGTTTGCAGACCGTTGGCAGGCTGGTTTGGGGGCTTGGAAGTAAGTACATATACCTACAATTCTACATGGTTATAATTTCACAGCTCACAATATGCTTTTGAGATATTTTTTTTGTGTGAAATAATGAGACTTTGCTCAGTGTTTAAAAGCAGATACCAGAGGCTAATTGATATTTCTTACCAAAAGTTAAGTTTATTTTAGATGGAACTTAATAAGTTTCATGTACTTGTGTCAGGGTATGTTCAGTATTTTCTAATTAAAAAGGTGGCCAATATATAATGTCTAAGTGTTTGAAAAGATTGTAGAGCATAGCAAGAGAGGGGTTTCTTTTCCTGCATGTTGTTCATAATGGTAAAATGAGAGGGTCATGAGTTTGGTTTATGATCATGTTTCCTGGTGATGATTTCAAATTATAGGCAGCTAGATGCTGACATACATTAATTGAAATGTGGAACTACTGAGACTGGCCTTCTTTTTAGAAGGCAATACATTTTGGTTTTTCTTTAAAAAAATAATTAAATCTAATCTCTAAACCTTATTTTTCTAATCTGGACTGTCTAAATTTTAAAGCCTTTGTAAAAAATCTGTGGTAAAAATGTGAAGTTGTTGAAGTCAATGAAAGTTATACCATTTACTTTGGAGTAGAGATTTTAACGCAGAATGTTTGTTTCCATTAGTTCAAATTCTCATATTTTGTATTATTGATAAAATCTGAAGTTATTTTTGGTCTGTCTTTCCGTATAGTACCTTTTCTGTAGAAACAACCGGCATGGGTGTCGTAGTTGGGATTTTTAGAAAAGTTATATGCTTCCTTATGTGCCATGATTGAAGTTAGAAACCCACCTGTAATTTCCAAGATATGATTAACGTGTTGGTCTGTGAATCAGTTGCTCTTCTCTAAGTCATCCCTTAGACAAGGTTAAAAATAAGATATCAGTTGGAAGGGACCTAGAATGATGTCCAGTCCAACTGCCTTACCACTTCAGGGCTCCCCAAAAGTTAAAACATATTATTGAAGGCATTGTCCAAATACCTCCTAGACGTTGACAGGCTTGGGGCAAGAACCATCTTTCTAGGAAGCCTGTTCCAGTGTTTGACCACCCTCTTGGTAAAGAAATGCCTCTTAATGCCCAGTCTAAACCTCCCCTGGTGCAGCTTTGAACCTTTCCCATGTGTTCTGTCACTGGATACCAGGGAGAAGAGGTCAGCACCTCCCTGTCCATTTGCCCTCCTCAGGAAGCTGTAGAGAGCAATGAGGTCGTCCCTCAGCCTCCTGTTCTCCAGACTAGAGGAGCCCAAGGTCCTTAGCTGGTCCTCATAGGACATGCCTTCACCAGATTTCTTGCCACCCTCTGGACTCATTCACGGACCTCATGAAGTTCAACAAGGCCAAGGGCAAGGTCCTGCACCTGGGTCCGGACAATCCCAAGAACAAATACAGGCTGGGAAGAGAATGTATTGAGAGCAGCCCTGAGGAGAAGGACTTGGGGGGGGTGCTGGCTGATGAGCAGCTGAACATGTGCAGGCAATGTGCACTTGCAGCCCAGAAAGCCAACTGCGTCCTGGGCTGCATCAAAAGAAGTGTGACCAGCAGGTCGAGAGAGGTGATTCTCCCCCTCCACTCTTCTCTCGTGAGACCCCACCCACCTGGAGCACTGCAGCCAGCTCTGGGGCCCCCAGCGTAAGAAGAACATGAACTTGTTGGAGCAAGTCCAGAGGAGGGCCACAGAAATGATCAGAAGGCTGGAGCACCTCCCCTATGAGACAGGCTGAGAGAGTTGGGGTTGTTCTGCCTGGAGAAGAGAAGGCCCCAGGGAGATCTTATAGCAGCCTTCCAGTACCTGAAGGGGACCTACAGGAGAGATGGGGAGGCATTCTTTATCAGGGGGTGTAGCAATAGGATGAAAGGTAATGGTTTTAAACTGAAAGAGGGCAGATTTATATTAGACATCAGGAGGAAGTTTTTTCCTTTGAGGGTGATGAGGCCCTGGAACAGGTTGCCCAGGGAAGCTGTGGATGCCCCATCCCTGGAGGTGTTCAAGGCCAGGCTGGATGGGGCTTTGAGCAGCCTGGTCTAGTGGGAGGTGTCCCTGCCCATGGCACGGTGGTTGGAACTCCTATGATCTTTAAGATCCCTTCCAACCCAAACCATTCTATGATTCTATGACCTTCACATCCTTCTTAAATTGTGGGGCCCAGGACTGCACACAGTACTCAGATGAGGCTCCACCAGTGCTGAATCCAGCAGGATCATCACCTCTCTGACTGGCTGGTTATACCGTGTTTGATGCACTCCGGAATGCAGTTTGCTCTCTGGGCTGCCACGGCACGTTGCTGCTGATTCATACAGAGCCTGCTGCCAACCAGCACTTGCAGATCCCATTCTGCAGGGCTGCTCTCCAGCCACTCCTCTCCCAGTTTATGCTTTCTCTTGTGTAACCTGCTGCTTGAAGGATGAATGATAGTGGGCAAGTCTCCAAGGCTCTGTCTAACACTCAAGGGTTGGTCTGTGGCCCAGAGGCCAGCTGGTGTGGACTGGCTCACATCCATATTTTTCAGGACTAATTCACTTTGGCACAGGTGCTCCCTAGAACTTGGATCCTGCTCTCCTGTGGCATTAGGAAATTGCTATTTTTGGAGTGCTTTTCCAATTAGAAGTGTTAGAAATAATTTTGAAGGCTGTTGATGAAGACTGAAACTTGGGGCATATGGTTGTATGCTCTTGGATGTGTCAGGAAAAAGTCATAGCTCATGTAGTGTGTGTACCCTCTTGGGAGAGGGGAAAGAGGAAAGGAGTGACTATTGTGAACTGCGTTTTCTCTCTCTTCTGATGAGTGCTAGCTGACATAGTTCAAAGTGGAATTAGAGAGTTGGCTGATAGTAAAGCAGTGTGGGTGTCTTTCTTTTATTTGGCAGTGTAAGTTTACATCTTGAAATACAAAGCTACATGAGAATAGTATTTGTCAGTTGGAACCACACAGTTACTGCAGAGGTTTCTAAGATGATGAGGAAATTATTAACACCATTGTAATAGTGCTGAGACACTCCTGTCAAAATTGCCTTGGTTTTCTAGAAGTGATATACACAGGCATAACTGAAATATTACAAGATCAAGCCACAATGCTATGCAAAGAGTACTTCTGTCATTTACTGTGAAGTTTTGGTCATATTTTGAAGATAACATTGCAGCTAGTCTGTTAAGCATCCCTCTGTTAAACTGTTTCATAGGATGGAATCCATAGAGAAGATGGAATCTGATTTTAAAAACTGTCACATGTTTCTTGTAACTGTTCTCAACAAAGCTGTCTGTCGAGGCTCTTTTCCACACTGTAAGTACATGAGGCTTTTCACATACCTGCACTTACACACAAGCTTTACGAGGGGTGTATTTACATTTTAATCTGGTTTAATGTTTGTCATTTCATCTTAAAGAATCTCATTTTATGAGGTATTTGCAGAGGGATATGAAGCCTTACTTCTTAATAAGTTAACTTTATTATTTTTTAGAGTGTTGGTGCCATGATTTTTTTTATGATGGCTATCTTCAGTTTACTTCTTTTGTTGACAAGGGGATGCTGATGTAGCCAAGCAAGTGAGAAACAGTTTTCTAAACAAATTAATGAAGCTGAGTTCTGGAGGGCACAGAAAAGCATTCTTTTTGTTGTTGCTGGATGACAGCTGTGATATATCTTGAGTCATAATATCATATCTTGAATCATAATATTATGGTGCCTCATCTGCAACTGCACCAAGCTCTTGGCTCTGCCCGTCTGTTGAAATCTACTTCCTTTATAGCAGAAACGGTAGATGATATGTCTGTGCTTCCACTTACAGCTTGGTATTAGCTTAAGTTGATAAGTGGTGCCTGTTTGAGTTAGGGGGGCAACTGCTGCATGGGGTTAGCTGGGATGTAGATGCATGTTCTAGCGGGTTTCTGAAAGAGGTAATATCTGACATCACTGCTACTCAGTCTACAAGAGTTTGTGAGAATGGCTTTACTGCATATAACCCTCCCCCCACCCAACGTTCTTTTTGTTGTGCACAGCAGTTAGTATTTCAGACAAAGGAGCTATTTCTTACCAGTTCTTATCACCTGAAATAACTAATGGATAACTGATGATGAAAGTGGTGAAATATTGTCTGAACTGTCAAAGATTCATAAAATGTCTTACTATCTTAAATCCTGAAGTGTTACAATTAAAAAATAAACCGGTGCCTTCCTTTTAAACTGCAGAATTGAATATTGCAATAAATATTTGCAGACTGGTGCAAATGCAGGTATTAACTACTTTTTTATGGTTTGGTTTGCAGTGGAATCTTTAGCTTTGTCACTGATGGCTGGCATGGAACAAAGTTAACACCTGAATCCCTTGAATTACTAAAGAACTGAAAGCAGCATTTCTGTTGAAATTGCCTTGCTAAAAAAACTGTAAGCGTTTTACACTCCAGTTTGAAATGTGTATAGCTAAATGACACTGGTGGTTTGGAGCAGTGTAAAATGTTTAAAAATGTAAATAATGTACAGGTATTTAAGTGTATTGGTTGTGGCACTGTTTTTCTCTGTATATATATGCTTCAACATCAAAAAACATGTACAGTGTAAAATTCATCCTGTGTAAACAATCTTACTTGAAAATACATAAAATGTATTTAGTGCTGTAAAAATGATTTTTTAAAAAATTATGAATAATTGCTGATTTACTTTTTCCATTAATTTTACAGCTGTGAATAGGTCACAGGGCAGTGTGGAGTGGTGTGACTCTGTTCTTACTATTCAGAAGGCTGGTTGAGTTAATTTTTGGCCTTTTTTCCTTTGAAAAAAGGCTGAGAAGCATTCTTATTTGCTTAACAGTTCTTAAGAACTCTCTGGGAACAGTTACAACTGTTATAGTAAGCTGTTGTAAAAAAATACAAGATTAACTTACGAAAATTGATTATTGCAGACCATAAAATAGGAATATTTTTTATGTTAAATGATCACAATCTTACTAATTTTAGTGGTAACTCATGTCCGTTTAAGTAGGATCAAGATCACAGTGTGTAATAATATATTCATTTTAACTTTTGGATTGTTGAGATGTTTCGGAGGTGGTCAGATATGACTTAGCTGTTCTCCTCCTCCTAAGCTTTTTGCAAACAAACCTTGCATCTAGTAGCTAATCTCTTGTAAAGTTGTAGATATTAATACAGAAGGGTATGTTTCTAGAGAAGTAAATTTGGAACATGTTTTACACAAGATGACTTGCCCTGTCTTTTCCCCATGTAAGTTTCTCTGTAATTCTGGCATCAGTACAACTGTATTTAAAAAAAAAGAAAATCAATCATAGCCATTTACCTCTTTATTTATTTGAATAAAAAGAAGATTTTAATAATTGGAATTTCATCATTGTGTGTATTTGTGTTGGAATCCAGTTGGTAGCTTAAAATTTGACAGCTCTTTCTGTAAGGTAAGTGAAATATATTACTACCAACTGTGAAACTGTATGACTCGCATTATAAAACTTTTTTTTTCAGCTGTGAACTAATGATTACTTTATATGAAAATTAATATTGGGGTTCTTGTTTGAACAGGAGATCTCAAAAAAGGTTCTTCCAAGTTATAGCCATAAAATGTTTTCAGGAAAAATACATTTTTTTTAAAAAGTGTAACAGTGGGAAACTTTCTGCTGCCCTGAAGCCTGTTCTTTTTTGTTTGACTGAGTGGAGGTTTTGCTTTGCAGAAGGTATGTTTGTATTATCTTTTGGTACCATGTGACACACTTTTCCAAGAGGATGTTTTGTGTGGTAGGTGGACATCTATTAACAAAAGTAATTTGTACTTCCAGTTTACTATGACTGGTTCTTATTGGAGATTCCATGTTACTTATGGCATGCAGAGACAGTTTATGTTCTTTATTACAGTTTCTTGCTCATTTAGGGTAAAAATGAATAACATACTAGTAAGTTTTAAAAAACATACTTGTACTAGGAAGTTCAACGCTTGTATGCACTGGTTCGTTACTTTTTGAGTATACGTATGTCTTGCTCTCTGTGCTTTTAAAAATCTAACAAGTGGTTGTTTTATTTCTCTTGTCTATATGGTGGTTACCTTTAGTGAAATTACAGCTTTTCATGGACTTACCTTGGGTAATATTAGCTAGATATGGGGAGAAAAAAAGAATCCTTCAGTCCTTCATGTTGATGAAAGAATAATTCCTAGTAAATCCCTTTACAGAGTTTCCTTATTCTATTTGAAAGGCCCAATGCGAGTGAAAGAATTTGCTGTTTTACTCAATTTCTGGCTTAGGAATTAACCCTGCATTCTGCAGAGAGACTTCTGTGCACTTTGGAGGCAGGTGATGCCTGAATGCCATTTTTAAGCCGGCTTCCAATATTTGCTCTTCTGCCATCACAAAAGCACAGTGGAAAATCTGCTCCTGGCAGTGCTGGCCAATTCTAGTCATGGACATTCTCCGTGCTTAGCTTGTTGTGTGTCAGTAATATTCAGATGACAGATTCCCTTGAATGAGTCTGTCTTATGGCATCCCTTTCTCTTCCTTTAGAACCACAGAAAAATAAATCCTTTATTTTAGTGTGCATGCCCTGATGATGCCACATCGTGGCAGTGGCACCAGAAAGAAATTTTTTACTGTGAGGGTGGTGAGGCACTGGAACAGGTTGCCCAGAGAAGCTGTGGCTGCCCCATCCCTGGAGGTGTTCAAGGCCAGGCTGGATGAGGCTTTGAGCAACCTGGTCTAGTGGAGGGTGTCCCTGCCCATGGCAGGGGGGTTGCAACTAGATAATCTTTAAGGTTCTTTCCAACCCAAACCATTCTATGATTTTGTCAGTACTCTGGCAGTAGTTAAAATGGCTGTTTACCTATTTGGAAAAAGAAGGCGGCCTTTAGTGAAGTTTGGGGTATTTTAGCTAAGTAAGGATTTGTTCAGGTGGTATTAGAGAAGATGATAATATTCACAGTAAGATGTTATGTCCGATGTCTAAAATTCTTTGGAAAAGAAGACACTGCATTATTAGATGCTGTCTCAGTTTCATTTATTTTCACTGTTATTTGTTCTTTTTAAATTCCGGGTGCACTCTCTCATAAAAGTTGCAGCATAGAAGCCCATATCTGTCTGGCTCAGTACTCTCCTTTTATCTCCTTTTCTTTCCTATGGGCTTCTATAATCTCTAGGACACATTTTACCACAGATCTAGTAAATTCTCTAGTGCTTTCTTTCTGTTGAGTTTTAATAACCCCTAATTAACCACTAGGTCCTTGAGAACCTTTGCTTGTGTCAAGCTATTGATATAAAAAAAGTTAGCAACCAGTTGTTGATTGTGTGTTTTCCATGGTAGCATGGATGAAAGATAGCATCTCTAAATTGCAGACTGATTAAAAATTGAAAAAAAAAATAATCCCTATGACAGGCTTTTAAATGTTATTAGCCATAGAGATTTGCAAATTTTCCAGCTTTCCTCCGGTACTCTTTTGCACACTTACAGAAAAACCTTTTCCTCACTGATACGATTCACATTTATTGTATTGTGCAGTGGCTTGTTGCTGCCCTGCACATTTATTGCTGGGGGAAGGCTGTAGGAATCCACAGGTCTTGGGGGTCTAGATGGCTAATAAAGTTACTAGTGTGAGAGGGGCAGAGCTGGGGTGAAGAGTCGGTGGGATGAATTGCCTAACATACGTCCCCTAGTTTCTATACTGATGTCTTGCATGAGCAAAGTGAATGTGATTTATAATAGAATCAAGAAGAGACTGAATGATTCTTCATGCCTATCAGGGAGTTGGTGGCATGGTTGGCAGCACAGCGTGCCGCATTCTTGGAAAGCAGAGTGGGGGATATGGGCCCATTTTACAGGTAGAGTTAAATCCCTCTGAGTTAGCCACAGAACTTTTGTCTAGCATTTCAGGGAGCTAGAAAGCAGAACTAGGAAACCCTGCTTGCTCAGTTCCATTTGAGATGGTGGCATTCAACACTAGGAGGGAAATCGGAACCAGAGAGCTGCACATCTTGTCATGTGCTAATGGGCATTTATGCGTGAGGAGCATGCTTGCTGTTGGCAGCTGTGCTCTTGGCAGCACACATGCTCTCAGGGGTAGGAATCTGGATTTTCCTGGAGTTGGAGGTAGGCATGGGTGACCAGATCACTTTGTGTTTGCGTAAGGCCTTGTGAAGCAGCTACCTGGCTGTAGTGATGGTAGGAGTTAGTCTGTACATAGCTGGCCAGGCTTCCTCCTGTGGGCAGGTTCTCACTTTCTGAGCTGGCTGCTCATTGAGACCTCTGAGACAGTTGCTGCTTTCTGCTTGGTCTCTTCTGCTTAAACTCTGCCAAGTGCTGTGCCCTTTACCTAAGTGCCTGTCTCCTCCTGTGAGCTGAAACAATGGGTGTGCTGTATGGAGTGTGGAAGCGTATAATCTTTTAATAGCTTTGCTATGCTTTAAGCGATTTGCTGTGTCTGACATAAAATGAAATGTGACTTCCTGTGTGAAAAATCTTGTCCAGTCCTTTCAGGTGTGGACAGGTGGCTGATATGTTGCCAGGGGTTGGATTTAAATGATTATAGACAATTACCTATTTTCTATCTCTGTAGTTTTGCATTATGTCCTATTCTTGGGGTCATTGTGGCTATTGTGCATCGTGGCTTCATAAATACCTTTCTGGGTTAGGTCATAACAGTTTCCTATGTTGCCTTATTTCCTTTCTGAGGATGGAAAGATCTCTGTGGACTCAGCAGGTAAAAAAAAAAAATAGGTAGATAAGCTATTAAGCTGAATTAGTGAAATATCTGAGCGGAAAGGTGCAAAACCAGAGTGTACATAAGCATCTTAGACAAGTAGACACCTTGTGGCAGGACCACGAGGTTCCTTTTGAAGCTCTCAGACTGCTATGGAATGGAATTCTTCTGTGTGTTCCTGTGGGCTCTGGTGGAAGATTTTCTTTCGTTGACTTCAGATAAATACTGTAAAGCCCAGAGAAAGAAATTAAAAATAAAATAGCTGGAATTCAGGAAGTAGACTTCTGGGTGTCTGTGACTAGCATAGTACCTTGAACAAAGGCTTTATCTCGTCTTAAGACAATTGCATTAAGCTTGTTGCTACCATATTGTCTGATGTTCACCTGGTTTAGGTGTAGGGTGTGTAAATTACCAGGAGCATGATACATTGGTGTTATAGATCTCACTGAACATCATTGACAGGGCTGGGTTAAATATCAGGTTTAAATAAATACCACCCGAGAAAGGGCTGTTTGAGACACTAAGTCTAGCCATTGGCCTCATAAACACCATACCTGACATCTCATTGATAGATCAGTTAATGGCTTGATCAGGAATATGTAGATGTCTTTAGCTAGGCCCAGAAGGCCCACATTCAGTGTGGCAAGGATAATTAAGAAGGATGGATACGGTAGAGGGAGAAGCAGGTCGTGGAGACCCACTGAACGCCTTTAATCAAGTCATTGATTGTCATTGCAGTACTGAAATTGCACAAAAGTGGAAGATCAGGGAGTCATGGGGGCATTGCAGAGTTAAATCAGGCAGCTGGCATGGTGTGATGTGAGCTCTTTTAAAATGGTTCTGATAAGCCTGCCTCGTTACATGAGAACATAGATGTCCATATGGTAAAATGTGATTGTCTTCTAATTCCAGTATCAATTAATAAAAAAGCAACACAGATCTTGACTAGCTGCATGTCATCATCAGGACTTTTTTTTTTTTTTAATTTGACCTTATGGGAAGATACAAACTTGAGTGTGGGAATGTCCATAAAGAGCAGATTGCTCCAGCGGTGGGGAAGTAGCTCCTTTGCCCACTCAGTTACTTTGGAAGGAGCTGGGGCATCAGCCGATCCTTAGGACAAGCTGTTATGGCTAGGACAGCGTGGCGCTGGTAGGCAGCATCCTCTTCGTGCAAAGCAGCCGCTCCTGGCACCAGGTAGCTTTTGGCAAGTATTGTGAGCTGCAGTGGCAGTCTTGCATGGGAGCACTACGAAGCATCACCCATCTAGGGGCAAGCTGCTGTTGGTGAAATCTGGCTGGGAGCTTTTTGCTTTGCTTGGAGTGGTTTCCTTGTCCTTGCTCCTCTGCTGTGGCTTGATAACGGAAGTCTCACTGCTGATGTGGGCCAGCTGTCTGCATTAAGAAAAAACTTCTGAATTTGCACTTGCCCAGGATGAGGAAACAAAACCAATCCTGTGTTACGAAGGTGGGTTATTCTTTACTTGAGCGAGCTGGTTGCCCCAAGCAGGGTTTGTAGAAAAGGGCATGGGATGGATTACATTGAACAGTATCAGCCGTCATTTTAGAAACTGAAGCAGCCAGCCCTGGTGGTGTTTTAGTGTTTTGACTGAGCTGGGTCTAGAAACTAGGTTGATAAGGTACTGTGGTGGGTGAAATTGTTATAATTTGATATGTGCCCTTGAAATACTTATGAATATATACAGTCAGAGAAGAAATAAGGAGCCACATCCTAGAAAATAAACTGTTTCATAGAAAAGACTGTATTGCAGCACTGGGAAAAACATGGCTGTGAAGATGCTTCTGTGATATCATGAAATGGGAACAACAACATTTTTAATTGATGCATAACTTCTTCCGAGGTGTGGGAGTTCTTGATGATATGGAATGGGTGGAATAATTGCTTTAGAGAATACTTGAAATAATGCGAATTAGGGGGTTTAGCAACTTCTCCCCAGTTTCCAAAGGTTTTCTTGTAAATGCTATTACAAAAAGGCTATTTAAGGAAATTTAATACAGTGGAAACTTTTAGAGGAAAAGAACAATAGATGAAGTAAAGGACTAATCTGTTCTCAGCACAAAAAGTATTAATAGCACAGTGTCATACTAACAGCTGGTGAAAACAGAGACCTAAAATTGCTTGTTACAGTAATACTGATGATACAAGAGGCTAACAGTATGATTTGTTAATGAGTGGAGAGGATTTTCAAGAGTAAATAAAATGTTAGATGCAGCTTAAAGCAGTCAAATAAAAGGAAATAAGCTTTGGGGAAAAATCAACATTGTTTGGAAGTTCCCATGCTCTCAGCTGACTCTAACCCCTGTATATAATGGATTTGTGGATTCTATCTGCCATAAAATAGTGCATGAAAAGAACAATCTTGGCAAATGTTAGTGGGAAAGAGCTGACACTTTCATTTTGTGGTGCAGCATCAGGTTTGTTAGAGGAATCTTGAAGAAATAAAAGAAAGGACTTGAAACGGGAGCACATCACATGGAAAAGGTAAGAAACGTTTAAAATGAGAAAGTATATACGTGTTTGTTGTGCTTTACAGAAAAATAGAAATGAGAGGTTATCAACAACCAGTGAAAAATAGCCATTCTTGTTCTTTCTGGTTTTAGGTCCAATGGACCGTGGCAGTTCAGGTGCTAAAGAGAGGGGCATGTGCACCCTCTAGAGGACATTTAAAAGGATTTGCAACAGCACGCCTTCTGATTC